>NC_084639.1:16601347-16733847 GCF_033978795.1 Nerophis ophidion
CACACACACACACACACACACACACACACACACACACACACACACACACACACACACACACACACACACACACACACACACACACACACACGCACACACGCACACAAAGAGTGTTCGAAGCGTTATTAAAAAGGACAAAAAGGTTGTGTGTGAGGACAAAACGTTTTGGGATTCATTATGGCGACTTGGCAGCTCATTAGCGACACTTCAATTAGAAATAAACAAACATTGTGACTTCCTTCAGGCGTCTCGTCGACTGTCGAGCAGCACTCACATCTTTCTTCTGATAGTTCACTTCTTCTTGTGTTTGTCAAAGAAAGAGGATTAAAGGCAAGGGGAGCACACACACACACACACACACACACACACACACACACACACACACACACACACACACACACACACACACACACACACACACACACACACACTCAATTTCTAGAAAATGCTCTCCATTTTTTCCTAAATGTCCCTTATTTTCCGGTATTTATTTTCTTATTTTTGTGACGCTTAACTGGCATCGTAGTGTGGTTACGTTCTCTGGTGGATGCAATGCGGAATGGACACAGCGTGAAGGTAAGGATGATGATTTATTTACTACAAAAATAGACTAAGAACAAAAAGACTTGCACATAGGCACTATAGACAAAACAAAAAGAACTAGCATGAGAGCTAGAAAGAACAGAAAGCGCTAGCATGTGAGCTAGGTACAAATGAAGGAATAGTGTGGAAGCTAACAAGTACAGAAGATATTTACCACGATCGGGGATAGCGACGTCACCTGTTGCATAGAAAGCAAGTTTACACTGCAAGGCCGAGTGGCAAAAAAAGGCAGTCTTAAATATGGAGGTATTCAAAAAGAAGGTGCGCGTGAGAAACACAAGGCAGGTGACACAAATACGTAACCAGGAAACGGAACAAAACAGGAAGTGCCACCAGGAACTAAGGAAGTCAAATAACAAACAGGATGTGATATACAAAACCAGAATATGCCATGATCCGAATAGCAGATCATGATAATTCCAGAGTAAATGTTCTTTATTTTTCCATATGTGTTCCTTTATTTTCCAGAAAATGTCCCCAATTATCAAATACATTTCCCTTATTTTTCAGCAAATATTTCTTTATTTTCCGATATTTTTTTAAAATCACATTTCCTCAATTTCCAAAATTATGATCTTGTTTTCCAAAATATATTCCACATTTTGCAGGGACATTTCCAATAAATATGTTGAATTTTCCAGTAATGTTTACCAGTAATTGTCCCCTTTTTTCTCTAAAAACTTTCCATTATTCTCCCAGAAAAAGTACATTATTTATCCAAAATGTACCTTATAAATGTTTTTTGTTATTTTCCACGATATTTTCCTAAATTTTCACATTTTTAAACTTTTTCTTGCATTAAATTTTCTTTGATTTAGACATTTTCAGAATATTTCCTAATTTTTGAAAAATAATCAGTTTCTAAAACATTTGTCCAGTTATTTTTTTTGTAATATATTTTCCCTTTTTTCCAGAAAATTTCCACTATTTTCCAATACATTTCCCTAATTTTTCAGCAAATCTGCTTTATTTTCCGATATTTTTTTTAAATCACATTTCCTCAATTTCCAAAATTATGATCTTGTTTTCCAAAATATATTCCACATTTTGCAGGAAAATTTCCAATAAATGTGTTAAATTTTCCAGTAAAGTTTCCCATTAATTGTCCCCCTTTTTTCTCAAAAAAAAAACTCCATTATTCTCCCAGAAAAAAACACATTTATCCAAATTGTACCTTAAAATGTTTTTTTTTTCACGAAATTTTCCTAAATTTCCACATTGAATTTTTTTTTCTTGCACTAAATTTCCTTTGTTTTAAACATTTTCAGATAATTTCACTAATTTTCCACAAATAATCTTATTTTCCAAAACATTTGTCCAGTTATTTTTTTCGTAATACATTTGCCTTATTTTCCAGAAAATTTCCAGTATTTTCCGATACATTTCCCTTATTTTTCCGAAAATCTGATTTATTTTCCGATATTTTAAAAAAATCACATTTCCTCAATTTCCAAAATTATAAACTTGTTTTCCAAAATATATTCCACATTTTGCAGGAAAATTTCCAATAAATGTGTTAAATTTTCCAGTAAAGTTTCCCATTATTGTCCCCCTTTTTTCTCCAAAAACACTCCGTTATTTTTTTACATATATATATAGATTTCTTTATTAAAGGTAAAATGAGCAAATTGGCTATTTCTGGCTTTTTTTTTTGTATCAAACTGGTAGCCCTTGGCATTAATCAGTACCCAAGAAGTAGCTCTTGCTTTCAAAAAAGTTGCTGACCCCTGCCAAGGTGCCTTTTTTTTCATGAAATATGCTAAAAAGTATGTCATTGTATGCTCAAATATGTCAACAAAGTATAAACATGTCATCAAAATTCTAAAATTAATCTTAATCAGGGAAAATGACTAATGATGTTCCATACATTCATTTTTTTTTAATTTTTTCAAAAAGATTCAAATTAGCTAGTTTTTCTCTTCTTTTTTTCGGTTGAATTTTAAAGAGTCGAAATCGAAAATTTCAAAATTGTATTTTCATTTTTTTCGTGTTTTCTCCTCTTTTAAACCGTTCAATTAAGTGTTTTTTTCACCATTTATTCCCTACAAAAAAAACTTCCGTAAAAGGGATAAAAAAGTATGACGGAATGATGGACAGAAATACCCATTTTTTTATGTATAAATAGATTTTCTACTAAAGGTAAAATGAGCAAATTGGCTATTTCTGGCTTCTTTTTTTTTGTTTGTTTGTATCAATCTGGTAGCCCTTGGCATTAATCAGTACCCAAGAAGTAGCTCTTGCTTTCAAAAAGGTTGCTGACCCCTGCCGTAAGGTGACCTTTTTTTCATGAAATATGCTAAAAAGTATGTCATTGTATTCTAAAATATGTGAAAAAAGTATAAAAATTTAATCAAAATTCTAAAATTGATCTTAATCAAGGAAAATTACTAATGATGTTCCATACATTCATTTTTTTTTAAATTTTTCAAAAAGATTCGAATTAGCTAGTTTTTTTCTTCTTTTTTTCGGTTGAATTTTAAAGAGTCGAAATCAAAAATTTCAAAATGTAATTTTCATTTTTTTCGTATTTCCTCCTCTTTTAAACCGTTCAATTAAGTGTTTTTTTCATCATCTATTCCCTACAAAAAAACTTCCGTAAAAGGAAAAAAAATGTACGACGGAATAATGGACAGAATACCCATTTCTTTTTACATATATATAGATTTCTTTATTAAAGGAAAAATGAGCAAATTTGCTATTTATTGCTTTTTTTTTTGCATCAATCTGGTAGCCCTTGGCATTAATCAGTACCCAAAAAGTAGCTCTTGCTTTCAAAATGGTTGCTGACCCCTGCCGTAAGGTGACGTTTTTTTCATGAAATATGCTAAAAAGTATGTCATTGTATGCTAAAATATGTGAAAAAAGTATAAACTTGTCATCAAAATTCTAAAATTAATCTTAATCAGGGAAAATGACTAATGATGTTTCATAAATTCATTTTTTTTTTTTTTTTTCAAAAAGATTCGAATTAGCTAGTTTTTCTCTTTTTTTTTCGGTTGAATTTTGAAATTTAAAGAGTCGAAATAGAAAATTTCAAAATTTAATTTTCATTTTTTTCATGTTTTCTCCTCTTTTTAAACCGTTCAATTAAGTGTTTTTTTCATCATTTATTCTCTACAAAAAACTTCCGTAAAAGGAAAAAAATGTACGACGGAATGATGGACAGAAATACCCTTTTTTTTTTTTACATATATATAGATTTCTTTATTAAAGGAAAAATGAGCAAATTTGCTATTTATTGCTTTTTTTTTGTATCAATCTGGTAGCCCTTGGCTTTAATCAGTACCCAATAAGTAGCTCTTGCTTTCAAAAAAGTTGCTGACCCCTGCCGTAAGGTGACCTTTTTTTCATGAAATATGCTAAAAAGTATGTCATTGTATTCTAAAATATGTGAAAAAAGTATAAAAATGTAATCAAAATTCTAAAATTGATCTTAATCAAGGAAAATTACTAATGATGTTCCATACATTCGTTTTTTTTTTTATTTTTCAAAAAGATTCGAATTAGCTAGTTTTTCTCTTCTTTTTTTCGGTTGAATTTTGAATTTTAAAGAGTCGAAATTGAAAATTTCAAAATTAAATTTTCATTTTTTTCATGTTTTCTCCTCTTTTTAAACCGTTCAATTAAGTGTTTTTTTCATCATTTATTCTCTACAAAAAACATTCCGTAAAAGGAAAAAAAAATGTACGACGGAATGATGGACAGAAATACCCTTTTTTTTTTTACATATATATAGATTTCTTTATTAAAGGAAAAATGAGCAAATTGGCTATGTCTGGCTTTCTTTTTTTTTTTGTATCAAACTGGTAGCCCTTGGCATTAATCAGTACCCAAGAAGTAGCTCTTGCTTTCAAAAAGGTTGCTGACCCCTGCCCTAAGGTGACCTTTTTTTCATGAAATATGCTAAAAAGTATGTCATTGTATGCTCAAATATGTCAACAAAGTATAAACATGTCATCAAAATTCAAAAATTGATCTTAATCAGGAAAAATTACTAATGATGTTCCAAAATTTTTTTTATTTTTTTTTATTTTTCAAAAAGATTCGAATTAGCTAGTTTTTCTCTTCTTTTTTTCGGTTGAATTTTAAAGAGTCGAAATCAAAAATTTCAAAATTAAATTTTCATTTTTTTCGTGTTTTCTCCTCTTTTAAACCATTCAATTAAGTGTTTTTTTTTCATCATTTATTCCCTACAAAAAAAACTTCCGTAAAAGGGAAAAAAAAGTATGACGGATTGATGGACAGAAATACCCATTTTTTTACACATATATAGATTTCTTTATTAAAGGAAAAATGAGCAAATTTGCTATTTATTGCTTTTTTTTTTGTATCAATCTGGTAGCCCTTGGCATTAATCAGTACCCAATAAGTAGCTCTTGTTTTCAAAAAGGTTGCTGACCCCTGCCCTAAGGTGACCTTTTTTTCATTAAATATGCTAAAAAGTATGTCATTGTATGCTCAAATATATCAACAAAGTATAAACATGTCATCAAAATTCTAAAATTAATCTTAATCAGGGAAAATGACTAATGATGTTCCATAAATTCTTTTTTTTTTTTTTTTTTTTTTTCAAAAAGATTGGAATTAACTAGTTTTTTCTTCTTTTTTTCGGTTGAATTTTGAATTTTAAAGAGTCGAAATGGAAAATTTCAAAATTTTATTTTCATTTTTTTCGTGTTTTCTCCTCTTTTAAACCGTTCAATTAAGTGTTTTTTTCATCATTTATTCCCTACAAAAAAAACTTCCGTAAAAGGAAAAAAAAATATGACGGAATGATGGACAGAAATACCCATTTTTTTTACACATATATAGATTTCTTTATTAAAGGAAAAATGAGCAAATTGGCTATTTCTGGCTTTTTTTGTTGTTGTTTTTTGTATCAATCTGGTAGCCCTTGGCATTAATCAGTACCCAAGAAGTAGCTCTTGCTTTCAAAAAGGTTGCTGACCCCTGCCAAAGTGACCTTTTTTTCATGAAATATGCTAAAAAGTATGTCATTGTATGCTCAAATATGTCAACAAAGTATAAACATGTCATCAAAATTCAAAAATTAATCTTAATCAGGAAAAATGACTAATGATGTTCCATAAATTATTTTTTGAATGTTTTCAAAAAGATTCGAATTAGCTAGTTTTTCTCTTCTTTTTTTGGTTGAATTTTGAATTTTAAAGAGTCGAAATCGAAAATTTCAAAATTTAATTTTCATTTTTTTCGTGTTTCCTCCTCTTTTATACCATTCAATTAAGTGTTTTTTTTCATCATTTATTCTCTACAAAAAAACTTCCGTAAAAGGAAAAAATTAAGTACAATGGAATGATGGATATAAATACCCATTTTTTTTTAATATATAAATAGATTTCTTTATTAGAGGTAAAATGAGCAAATTGGCTATTTCTGGCTTTTTTTGTTGTTGTTTTTTTGTATCAATCTGGTAGCCCTTGGCATTAATCAGTACCCAAGAAGTAGCTCTTGCTTTCAAAAAGGTTGCTGACCCCTGCCCTAAGGTGACCTTTTTTTCATGAAATATGCTAAAAAGTATGTCAGTATATGCTAAAATATATCAAAAAAGTATTTATCTTTCTGTTATGATTGTACTCAAGTGTGCAATATCTAATAATACATCCCGTTATTAAATAATGTATTATTTTTTTAGCCCGACAATAAAAACAGTGTGATCATTGTTGCGTTTTGACCCATTCTTCCTTCGGTCAACGCCCCCAGGTTCTTTTATGACACATAAACTGGTTTTAAATCAACCAGAGACAGAGGTTGCTCATTTTGATATTTTATAACCAAAGCGCTTTGGGAGATCAATCTAGATACAACACTTCAAAGGCACGGTCCAAATTGATCTAATCCTACCTCGGACAGTTGAGATAAAAGATTGTTATGGCTTCATTCCAACATTCCAAATTCAAGGTCTATGTAAAAGGCTCACACTTTAGCTGTTGTAAAATCGGACCAGGAAATAAAAAGACAACCAAATCCAACATCATCCAAGCCAGGACACTTCATTAGGAACACAATCCCGTGAGATCCAATCAGACGATCCCGCCTCGGTAAAGATGATAACAATAATCTCGTTGAATACCGATTACTGTACTGTGACACTGACTTTTACTGCCGATCCAAGAGTTATTCCGGTGAACGCAGAATTGCTCACAAAACGCTTCATTAGCTCACATTTGCGTCAGTCTTCCAAGCGCCGCTAATTAAGCCGCCGTTATTCCAGACGGGTCTTAACCACTCAGCCTTTCTCTGCTCCGATCAAGTCAAAGTGCTGACTCTTCATATATTTCTACAAAAGTGATCAAACACCTTTTTTTTTTTGTCCTATTTGTGTCAAAAAGAGGTCAACATGTCGTCTTCTTTCTTCATTCTTTCATCAGTTTGTCCGCTCCATTATTAAAGGGGGAACATTACCACCAGACCTATGTAAGCGTCAATATATACCTTGATGGTGCAGAAAAAAGACTATTTTTTTAACCGATTTCCGAACTCTAAATGGGTGAATTTTGGCGAATTAAATGCCTTTCTGTTTATCGTGCTGGAGGCGATGACGTCAGAATTTTCATTTTCAACACATTACCAACACCGGGTCTCAGCTCTGTTATTTTCCGTTTTTTTCGACTATTTTTTGGAACCTTGGAGACATCATGCCTCGTCGGTGTGTTGTCTGAGGGTGTAACAACACTAACAGGGAGGGATTCAAGTTGCACCACTGGCCCGAAGATGCCAAAGTGTCTGCCGCCAGACCCCATTGAATGTGGCAAAGTGTCTTCCACCAGACCCCCATTGAATGTGGCAAAGTGTCTGCCGCCAGACCCCCATTGAATGTGCCAAAGTGTCTCCCGCCAGACCCCCATTGAATGTGCCAAAGTGTCTTCTACCAGACCCCCATTGAATGTACCAAAGTGTCTGCCGCCAGACCCCCATTGAATGTGCCAGAGTGTCTCCCGCCAGACCCCCATTGAATGTGCCAAAGTGTCTCCCGCCAGACCCCATTGAATGTGCCAAAGTGTCTTCCGCCAGATCCTCGTTGAATGTGCCAAAGTGTCTTCCGCCAGACCCCATTGAATGTACCAGAGTGTCTTCCGCCAGACCCCCATTGAATGTGCCAAAGTGTCTCCCGCCAGACCCCATTGAATGTGCCAAAGTGTCTTCCGCCAGATCCCCGTTGAATGTGCCAAAGTGTCTTCCGCCAGACCCCATTGAATGTACCAGAGTGTCTTCCGCCAGACCCCCGTTGAATGTGCCAAAGTGTCTTCCGCCAGACCCCATTGAATGTACCAGAGTGTCTTCCGCCAGACCCCCGTTGAATGTACCAGAGTGTCTTCCGCCAGACCCCATTGAATGTACCAGAGTGTCTTCCGCCAGACCCCCATTGAATGTACCAGAGTGTCTTCCGCCAGACCCCATTGAATGTACCAGAGTGTCTTCCGCCAGACCCCCATTGAATGTGCCAGAGTGTCTCCCACCAGACCCCCATTGAATGTGCCAAAGTGTCTTCCGCCAGACCCCCGTTGAATGTAACAAAGTGTCTTCCGCCAGACCCCATTGAATGTCCCAGAGTGTCTTCCGCCAGACCCCCATTGAATGTGCCAGAGTGTCTCCACATTTGACCGGCGATGCTAAAGCAGACATGGCACAGAGATGTATGGATAACCTGCAGATGCATTTGCAACCATAAAGTCAACAAAATCACAAAGGTGAATTTTGTTGATGTTGACTTATGTGCTAATCAGACATATTTGGTTGCGGCGTGACTGCCAGTTAATCGATGCAAAATGCTATGCTAATCGATGCTAACATCCTATTTACCGGCAGTGCTAAAGCAGACATGGCACAGAGATGTATGGATAACCTGCAGATGCATTTGCAACGATAAAGTCAACGAAATCACAAAGGTGAGTTTTGTTGATGTTGACTTATGTGCTAATCAGACATATTTGGTTGCGGCGTGACTGCTAGTTAATCGATGCTAACATGCTACACTAATTGACGCTAACATGCTATTTACCGGCGGTGCTAAAGCAAACATGGCACAGAGATGTATGGATAACCAGCAGATGCATTTGCAACCATAAAGTCAACGAAATCACAAAGGTGAGTTTTGTTGATGTTGACTGCCAGCTAATCGATGCTAACATGCTACGCTAATCGATGCTAACATCCTATTTACCGGCGGTGCTAAAGCAGACATGGCACAGAGATGTATGGATAACCTGCAGATGCATTTGCAACCATAAAGTCAACGAAATCACAAAGGTGAGTTTTGTTGATGTGGACTGCCAGCTAATCGATGCTAACATGCTACGCTAATCGATTCTAACATGCTATTTACCGGCGGTGCTAGAGCAGACATGGCACAGAGATGTATGGATAACCAGCAGATGCATTTGCAACCATAAAGTCAACGAAATCACAAAGGTGAGTTTTGTTCATGTTGACTGCCAGCTAATCGATGCTAACATGCTACGCTAATCGATGCTAACATGCTATTTACCGGCGGTGCTAAAGCAGACATGGCACAGAGATGTATGGATAACCTGCAGATGCATTTGCAACCATAAAGTCAACAAAATCACAAAGGTGAGTTTTGTTGATGTTGACTGCCAGCTAATCGATGCTAACATGTTACGCGAATCGATGCTAACATGCTATTTACCGGCGGTGCTATACCAGACATGGTACAGAGATGTATGGATAACCTGCAGATGCATTTGCAACCATAAAGTCAACAAAATCACAAAGTTGAGTTTTGTTGATGTTGACTTATGTGCTAATCAGACATATTTGGTTGCGGCGTGACTGCCAGTTAATCGATGCTAACATGCTACGCTAATCGATGCTAACATGCTATTTACCGGTGGTGCTATAGCAGACATGGCACAGAGATGTATGGATAACCTGCAGATGCATTTGCAACCATAAAGTCAACAAAATCACAAAGGTGAGTTTTGTTGATGTTGACTGCCAGCTAATCGATGCTAACATGCTACGCTAATCGATGCTAACATCCTATTTACCGGCGGTGCTAAAGCAGACATGGCACAGAGATGTATGGATAACCTGCAGATGCATTTGCAACCATAAAGTCAACGAAATCACAAAGGTGAGTTTTGTTGATGTTGACTGCCAGCTAATCGATGCTAACATGCTACGCTAATCGATTCTAACATGCTATTTACCGGCGGTGCTAGAGCAGACATGGCACAGAGATGTATGGATAACCAGCAGATGCATTTGCAACCATAAAGTCAACGAAATCACAAAGGTGAGTTTTGTTCATGTTGACTGCCAGCTAATCGATGCTAACATGTTACGCTAATCGATGCTAACATGCTATTTACCGGCGGTGCTAAAGCAAACATGGCACAGAGATGTATGGATAACCTGCAGATGCATTTGCAACCATAAAGTCAACAAAATCACAAAGGTGAGTTTTGTTGATGTTGACTGCCAGCTAATCGATGCTAACATGTTACGCGAATCGATGCTAACATGCTATTTACCGGCAGTGCTAAAGCAGACATGGTACAGAGATGTATGGATAACCTGCAGATGTATTTGCAACCATAAAGTCAACAAAATCACAAAGTTGAGTTTTGTTGATGTTGACTTATGTGCTAATCAGACATATTTGGTTGCGGCGTGACTGCCAGTTAATCGATGCTAACATGCTACGCTAATCGATGCTAACATGCTATTTACCGGTGGTGCTATAGCAGACATGGCACAGAGATGTATGGATAACCTGCAGATGCATTTGCAACCATAAAGTCAATGAAATCACAAAGGTGAGTTTTGTTGATGTTGACTGCCAGCTAATCGATGCTAACATGCTACGCTAATCGACGCTAACATGCTATTTACCGGCGGTGCTAAAGCAGACATGGCACAGAGATGTATGGATAACCAGCAGATGCATTTGCAACCACAAAGTCAACGAAATCACAAAGGTGAGTTTTGTTGATGTTGACTGCCAGCTAATCGATGCTAACATGCTACGCTAATCGACGCTAACATGCTATTTACCGGCGGTGCTAGAGCAGACATGGCACAGAGATGTATGGATAACCAGCAGATGCATTTGCAACCATAAAGTCAACGAAATCACAAAGGTGAGTTTTGTTCATGTTGACTGCCAGCTAATCGATGCTAACATGCTACGCTAATCGATGCTAACATGCTATTTACCGGCGGTGCTAAAGCAGACATGGCACAGAGATGTATGGATAACCTGCGGATGCATTTGCAACCATAAAGTCAACAAAATCACAAAGGTGAGTTTTGTTGATGTTGACTGCAAGCTAATCGATGCTAACATGCTACGCTAATCGACGCTAACATGCTATTTACCGGCGGTGCTAAAGCAGACATGGCACAGAGATGTATGGATAACCAGCAGATGCATTTGCAACCATAAAGTCAACGAAATCACAAAGGTGAGTTTTGTTGATGTTGACTGCCAGCTAATCGATGCTAACATGCTACGCTAATCGATGCTAACATGCTATTTACCGGTGGTGCTAAAGCAGACATGGCACAGAGATGTATGGATAACCAGCAGATGCATTTGCAACCATAAAGTCAACAAAATCACAAAGGTGAGTTTTGTTGATGTTGACCGCCAGCTAATCAATGCTAACATGCTACACTAATCGATGCTAACATGCTATTTACCGGCGGTGCTAAAGCAGACATTGCACAGAGATGTATGGATAACCTGCAGATGCATTTGCAACCATAAAGTCAACAAAATCACAAAGGTGAGTTTTGTTGATGTTGACTTATGTGCTAATCAGACATATTTGGTTGCGGCGGGACTGCTAGTTAATCGATGCTAACATGCTATGCTAATCGATGCTAACATGCTATTTACCGGCGGCGCTAAAGCAAACATGGCACAGAGATGTATGGATAACCTGCAGATGCATTTGCAACCATAAAGTCAACGAAATCACAAAGGTGAGTTTTGTTCATGTTGACTGCCAGCTAATCGATGCTAACATGCTATGATAATCGATGCTAACATGCTATTTACCGGCGGTGCTAAAGCAGACATGGCACAGAGATGTATGGATAATCTGCAGATGCATTTGCAACTATATTACGTTTCCTTCCACCCACATTTAATGCGAAATAAACACTTACCAATCGACGGATTTAAGTTGCTCCAGTGTCAAAAGATGCGAAAGTCCTGATCGTTTGGTTCGCACATTTTACCGGCGATGCTAACGTAGCTATTCGGCCATGCTATGGCTATGAATAGCGTCAATAGCTATTCGCTCAATAGCTTCAGTTTTTTCTTCAATATTTTCGTACTCCAACCATCCGTTTCAATACATGCGTAATCTGTTGAATCGCTTAAGTCGCTGAAATCCGAGTTTGAATCCGAGCTAATGTCGCTATATCTTGCTGTGGTATTCCCATTGTTTGTTTACATTGGCAGCACTCTGTGGATAGTCGCATATATATATATATATATATATATATATATATATATATATATATATATATATATATATATATATATATATATATAGTTCTTGTCCAAGGTGATAGCTGGTAAAAAAATTGTCACAAGTGATATTGTGACCCTGCAGTCCAGTAGTCATATCAAGCACCAGACATTTTCCTTTGTTTTTCTCAGGGATGTGACGGAGATAGATATCTTTTTAAAGCCTAGTCATATTTTAAAACAGCTAAGTGTTGGCCATGCGTAGGCCTTGAAGGTTGGAATGTAACGAGGAGCCATAACACTCTTCTTATCTATAATGTCCCAGTTTTAGAAGGAGAATAGTTATGGGTAATTCACTCTGGAGGAGGAGGGGGGGCGAGTGAGAGGGGGTAAAAGGCGAAATTTCGGTAGTATTAGCAAATCAACTAGGGCGATGCGATCTGAATGTGTCGTACATAGATTTGGTCCCCCAAAGCTTTGGTAATAAAATATCAAGATAAGCTACTCTGTCTGGGATTCATTTAAAACCAGTTTATGTGTCATCAAACGAACCTGGGGGGTGACAAGAAGAAGATCTGGTCCGACCAGAACACAACAATTGCCACTCGCAGCTTTGCCTGTGTATATCTGTATATTCCAGGCATAGATGTTTTCAGAAGTGTCTCCACATTGTCTTCCTCCTCAGAAACCTGTTCATCCGTATATCACTATGCTGCTCTGTGTCCTCTCCCTCATGTTCACCAAAAATATTATCCAGAACTTCTCTCACTGTAAATCTTTTTTTCATTTTTGCATGCTGCAAATTGGATATGTGCACTCTGCAAGTCAACAACTCTATACGGAATCGACCTCAAATGTCCGGACATGCCCGACTTTGTTTGTTTTTCCACCGGATAACAAGGTAGAATGAGAATCCCCTGAAGCTCACATGATTGGGAGAAGAGCTGGCTGTCAGTTTGCTCAGTTTTGGGTCTACTTGTTGCTTTATAGTCTAATTTTTATAACTGGGTCGAAACCGACCCTAACAACACCAACGTCATGATTTCAACCGGAGCATTTAATAATTCAGTGAAACAAAAAAAAAAAGTTTTATTTTGTAGAAATAGAGGTTCCTGACAAAGTCAAAAAGCCTTGATGCATAAAAATAAATCCAAGTGGTTCTTTTATGCATTTAAAAACTACAAACCCCGTTTCCATGTGAGTTGGGAAATTGCGTTTGATGTAAATATAAACAGAATACAATGATTTGCAAATCCTTTTCAACCCATATTCAGTTGAATATGCTACAAAGACAACATATTTGATGTTCAAACTCATAAACTTTAATTTTAGAATTTCCTGGCTGCAAAACATGCCAAAGTAGTTGGGAAAGGGCATGTTCACCACTGTGTTACATCACCTTTTCTTTTAACAACACTCCATAAACGTTTGGGAACTGAGGAAACTAATTTTTGCACTTACAGATGTAGCGACGAACTGTATTTAGTGGCAGTGGTTTTCTGAAGTGTTCCTGAGCCCATGTGGTGATATCCTTTTGAGGTTGATGTCGGTTTTTGATACAGTGCCGTCTGAGGGATGGAAGGTCACGGTCATTCAATGTTGGTTTCCGGCCATGCCGCTTACGTGGAGTGATTTCTCCAGATTCTCTGAAACTTTCGATGATATTATGGAGCGTAGATGTTGAAATCCCGAAATTTCTTGCAATTGCACTTTGAGAAAGGTTGTTCTTTAGCTGTTTGACTATTTGCTCACGCAGTTGTGGACAAAGGGGTGTACCTCGCCCCATCCTTTCTGGTGAAAGACTGAGCATTTTTTTGGGAAGCTGTTTTTTATACCCAATCATGGCACCCACCTGTTCCCAATTAGCCTGCACACCTGTGGGATGTTCCAAATAAGTGTTTGATGAGCATTCCTCAACTTATATATATATATATATATATATATATATATATTATATATATATATATATATATATATATATATATATATATATTCAACTGAATATGGGTTGAAAAGGATTTGCAAATCATTGTATTCTGTTTATATTTACATCAAACACAATTTCCCAACTCATATGGAAACGGGGTTTGTAAAACGGGTCGGGGCGACAACTAACACAAAAGGAAGGTTAAACTTCTTAGTCTAGTTTGCTAGTAGACTTTGCATGCAGATAGTAGTCCTTCGCCGTAATGTTAAATGTTCCAGTCTTTCCTGTCTTGAGTTGCACCCTCAAAAGGGTTAATACTCTTAAGTTTTGCGCTTATCACACCCCACCTGTTTGAGCGTCCTAAATAAGAAAAATGTTTTGAAAGTCAAATTGTCAAAAACGGTTGAAAAATGTTGACGTAGTACAGTTTGAATTTTAATTGGTATTTTTGAATTTCTGGAATTTGTTAAAAAACGAGAAATGTTTGCGATAAAAAAAGTCCCCATTACAAAAAATGTTTTGAAGGTGGAATGGTCAAAAAAAATTGAAAAATGTCGACGTAGTACAGTTTGAATTTTAATTGGTATTTTGGAATTCCTGGTATTTGGTAAAAAAAATGGTAATTTTAGCAAAAAAAAATTAAAATATCCCGATTACGAAAACTGTTTTAAATGTGAAATGGTCAAAAACGGTTGAAAAATGTTGACATCGTAAAATTTGAGTTTTAATTGGTATTTTTGAATTCCTGGAATTTGGTAAAAAAAACGGAATTTTAGCGAAAAAAAAATGTCCTAATTAAGAAAAATGTTTTAAAGGTAGAATTGTCAAAAACGGTTGAAAAATGTTGACATAGTACAGTTTGAATTTTAATTAGAATTTTTGAATTCCTGGAATTTGTTAAAAAACGAGAAATGTTTGCGATAAAAAAAATGTCCCCATTAAGAAAAATGTTTTGAAGGTGGAATGGTCAAAAACGGTTGAAAAATGTTGACGTAGTACAGTTTGAATTTTAATTGGTATTTTGGAATTCCTGGTATTTGGTAAAAAAAATGGGAATTTTAGCAAAAAAAAAAAAAAAAAGTCCCGATTACGAAAACAGTTTTAAATGTGGAATGGTCAAAAACGGTTGAAAAATGTTGACGTAGTAAAATTTGAGTTTTGACTTGTATTTTGGAATTTCTGGAATTTGTTAAAAAACGAGAAATGTTTGCGATAAAAAAATGTCCCCATTAAGAAAAATGTTTTAAAGGTGGAATGGTCAAAAACGGTTGAAAAATGTTGACGTAGTACAGTTTGAGTTTTAATTTGTATTTTGGAATTCCTGGAATTTGGTAAAAAACGGGAATTTTAGCGGAAAAAAAAGTCCCAATTAAGAACTATGTTTTGAAGGTGGAATGGTCAAAAAAGGTTTAAAAATTATGACGTAGTACAGTTTGAATTTTAATTGGTATTTTGGAATTCCTGGTATTTGGTAAAAAAATGGGAATTTTTGCAAAAAAAAAAAAAATTCCCGATTACGAAAACAGTTTTAAATGTGGAATGGTCAAAAACGATTGAAAAATGTTGACGTAGTAAAATTTGAGTTTTAATTTTTATTTTGGAATTCCTGGAATTTGGTAGAAAAAAACGGGAATTTTTGCGGAAAAAATTTCCCAGATTAAGAAAAATGTTTTGAAGGCGGAATGGTCAAAAACGATTGAAAAATGTTGACGTAGTAAAATTTGAGTTTTAATTTTTATTTTAGAATTTCTGGAATTTGTTAAAAAACGAGAAATGTTTGCGATAAAAAAAATGTCCCCATTAAGAAAAATGTTTTGAAGGCGGAATGGTCAAAAACTGTTGAAAAATGTCGAGGTAGTACAGTTGGAATTTTAATTGTTATTTTGGAATTCCTGGTATTTGGTAAAAAAATGGGGATTTTAGCAAAAAAAAAATTGAAATGTCCCGATTACGAAAACAGTTTTAAATGTGGAATGGTCAAAAACGGTTGAAAAATGTTGGCGTAGTAAAATTTGAGTTTTAATTTGTATTTTGGAATTCCTGGAATTTGTTAAAAAACGAGAAATGTTTGCGATAAAAAAAACTGTCCCCATTAAGAAAAATGTTTTGAAGGTGGAATGGTCAAAAACGGTTGAAAAATGTTGACGTAGTACAGTTTGAATTTTAATTGGTATTTTGGAATTCCTGGTATATGGTAAAAATAACGTGAATTTTAGCAAAAAATAAATAAAACTGTCCCGATTACGAAAATAGTTTTAAATGTGGAATGGTCAAAAACGGTTGAAAAATGTTGACGTAGTAAAATCTGAGTTTTAATTTGTATTTTGGAATTCCTGGAATTTGGTAAAAAAACGGTAATTTTAGCGGGAAAAAAAGTCCCAATTAAGAAAAATGTTTTGAAGGTGGAATGGTCAAAAAAGGTTGAAAAATTATGACGTAGTATAGTTTGAATTTTAAATGGTATTTTGGAATTCCCAATATTTGGTACAAAACGAGAATTTTAGTGAAAAAAAATGCCCAAATTAAGAACAATGATTTGAAAGTAGAATGGTCAAAAACGGTTGAAAAATGTTGACGTAGTACAGTTTGAATTTTAATTGGTATTTTGGATTTTCTGGAATTTGGTGAAAACGGAAATTTTAGGGGGTAAAAAAAGTCCTGATTAAAATAAATGTTTTGAAAGTAGAATTGGCAAAAACGAATGAAAAATTTTGACATAGTACAGTTTGAATTTTAATTGGTATTTTTGAATTTCTGGAATTTGTTAAAAAACGAGAATTGTTTGCGATAAAAAAACTGTCCCCATTAAGAAAAATGTTTTGAAGGTGGAATGGTCAAAAACGGTTGAAAAATGTTGACGTAGTACAGTTTGAATTTTAATTTGTATTTTGGAATTCCTGGTATATGGTAAAAAAAACGTGAATTTTAGCAAAAAATAAATAAAACTGTCCCGAATACGAAAATAGTTTTCAATGTGGAATGGTCAAAAACGGTTGAAAAATGTTGACTTAGTAGAATTTGAGTTTTAATTTGTATTTTGGAATTCCTGGAATTTGGTAATAAAACGGTAATTTTAGCGGAAAAAAAAGTCCCAATTAAGAAAAATGTTTTGAAGGTGGAATGGTCAAAAAAGGTTGAAAAATTATGACGTAGTATAGTTTGAATTTCAAATGGTATTTTGGAATTCCTGGTATTTGGTACAAAACGGGAATTTTAGTGAAAAAAATATTCCCAATTAAGAACAATGATTTGAAGGTGGAATGATCAAAAACGATTGAAAAATGTTGACGTAGTAAAATTTGAGTTTTAATTTTTATTTTGGAATTCCTGGATTTTGATAAAAAAACGGGAATTTTTGCAGAAAAAAATTCCCCGATTAAGAACAATGATTTGAAGGTGGAATGGTCAAAAACGATTGAAAAATGTTGACGTAGTAAAATTTGAGTTTTAATTTTTATTTTGGAATTCCTGGAATTTGTTAAAAAAAACGGGAATTTTTGCGGAAAAAAAATCCCCGATTAAGAACAATGATTTGAAGGTGGAATCGTCAAAAACGATTGAAAAATGTTGACGTAGTAAAATTTGAGTTAAAATTTTTATTTTGGAATTCCTGGAATTTGGTAATAAAACGGGAATTTTAGCGGAAAAAAAAGTCCCAATTAAGAACAATGATTTGAAGGTGGAATCGTCAAAAACGATTGAAAAATGTTGACGTAGTACAGTGTGAATTTTATTTGGTATTTTGGATTTCCTGGAATTTGGTTAAAAAAAACGGTAATTTTCGCGGGAAAAAATTCCCCGATTAAGAAAAATGTTTTGAAGGCGACCACACCCCACCTGTTTGAGCGTAACGCACATCTCAGTCGGACTTTTCGTGACCAGATCCGTAAGTGTTGAAATCGCCATGTGAAATAGCTAATGCTAATCACTAGCACGTATGTTTTATATCCATTTTAAATTAACTTTTCTTGTGCGTTTGGTTTTTTACGCCGCCGCCTGATTGACAACTTTTCCGTGCTTGGAAGCAGACGTCAAGTTGAGAAGTTTGCTGAGGCGAGCAGACGCCAATCAAAGATGCTAACGCGGCCCCTGAGAGCCAGCAAACGTGAGTCTGGAATCCGCAGACAAAGTATGACTAATGAGTCCCATTAAAGTTTCTCCAAACAGAACCAGATGGACGCAACTTCTCAACAACACTTGAAGAAAACTACTCGGAAATATGACAAAGAAGTTTTTCTTTGTCTACAAGTCACCTTGATGCACTTGTGACTTCCTGTTGTTGGTCACATCCAAGTTTGGAGTTTGGTAAAAATGGTGTATCACTATGAGAAAATTGGGCATCGTAAAAGTCGGAATTGGTCCGTTTATTTGAATGGAAATTTCTTGGACATTTTTGAATTTTCGGAAAAACTGGAATTTTTAAAACAATGTGTAATACAACAATTTCCCTAGAGGATATGAATGGAGAGGTGTTGGAATTTTTGTAACCGTTTTTGACCATTCCACCTTCAAAACATTTTTTTTCCCGCAAAAATTCCCGTTTTTTTAACAAATTCCAGGAATTCCAAAAATACCAACTAAAATTCAAACTGTACTACGTCAACATTTTTCAACTGTTTTTGACCATTCCACCTTCAAAACATTTTTCTTAATCGAGACATTTTTTTTCCCCTGCAAAAATTCCCGTTTTTTACCAAATTCCAGGAATTCGAAAATACCAAATAAAATTCAAACTTTACTAAGTCAAGATTTTTCAACCGTTTTTGACCATTCCACATTGAAAACATGTTTTTTAATCGGGAAAATTTTTTTCCGCAAAAATTCCCGTTTTTTAACAAATTCCAGGAAATTCCAAAATACCAAATAAAATTCAAACTTTACTATGTCAACAATTTTCAACCGTTTTTGACCGTTCCACCTTCAAAACATTTTTCTTAATCAAGATTTTTTTTTTCCCTCAAAAATTCCCGTTTTTTAACAAATTCCAGGAAATTCCAAAATACCAAATAAAATTCAAACTGTACTACGTCAAGATTTTTCAACTGTTTCTGACCATTCCACCTTTAAAACATTTTTCTTAATCGGGACATTTTTTTTTCTAGCAAAAATTCCCATTTTTTTACCAAATTCCAGGAATTCTAAAATACCAAATGAAATTCAAACTGTACTACGTCAACATTTTTGAACCGTTTTTGACCATTCCACCTTCAAAACATTTTTCTTAATCGGGACATTTATTTTTCCGCATAAATTCCCGTTTTTTACCAAATTCCAGGAATTCCAAAATACCACATAAAATTCAAACTGTACTACGTCAACAATTTTCAACCGTTTTTGACCATTCCACCTTCAAAACATTTTTCTTAATCAAGACATTTTTTTTTCCTCAAAAATTCCCGTTTTTTACCAAATTCCAGGAATTCCAAAATACCAAATAAAATTCTAACTGTACTACATAAACATATTTCAACCGTTTTTGACCATTCCACCTTCAAAACATTTTTCTTAATCGGAACTTTTTTTTTGTTGCAAAAATTCCCCTTTTTTTACCAAATTCCAGGAATTCCAAAATACCAAATAAAATTCAAATTTTACTACGTCAAGATTTTTCAACCGTTTTTGACCATTCCACCTTCAAAACATTTTTGTTAATTGGGACATTTTTTTCTCCGCTAAAATTCCCGGTTTTTACCAAATACCAGGAATTCCAAATTACCAATTAAAATTCAAACTGTACTATGTCAACATATTTCAACCGTTTTTGACTATTCCACCCTCAATTTTTTTTTTCTTATTCGTGACTTTTTTTGTTGTTGCTAAAATTCCCTTTCTTTACCAAATTCCAGGTGGAATGGTCAAAAACGGTTGAAAAATGTTGACGTAGTATAGTTTGAATTTTAAATGGGATTTGGAATTCCTGGAATTTGGTAAAAAACGGGAATTTTTTCAAAAAAAATATGTCCCAGTTGGTATTTTGGAATTTCTGGAATTTGGTAAAAAAATGGGAATTTTAGTGAAGAAAAAAATGTCCTGATTAAGAAAAACGTTTTGAAGGTGGAATGCTCAAAAACAGTTGAAAAATGTTGACATAGTACAGTTTGAAGTTTAATTGGTATTTCACAATTCCTGGAATTTGGTAAAAAAACGGGAATTTTAGCGAAAATGAAATGTCCTAATTAAGAAAAATGTTTTGATGGTGGAATTGTCAAAAATGGTTGAAAAATGTTGACGTAGTACAGTTTGAATTTTAATTGGTATTTTGGAATTCCTAGAATTTGGTAAAAAAACGGGAATTTTTGCGAAAAAAAAAAGTCCTGATTAAAAAAAAAGGTTTTGAAAGTAGAATCGTCAAAAACGATTGAAAAATGTTGATGTAGTATGGTTTGCAGTTTAGCATCTGATTTTCTACCTGCCAACTGTCAGTTTAGCATCTTTGTTTTCTACCTGTCAACTATCAGTTTAGCATATTTGTTTTCTACCTGTCAACTGTCAGTTTAGTATCTTTGTTTTCTACCTGTCAACTGTCAGTTTAGCATCTTTGTTTTCTACCTGTCAACTGTCAGTTTAGCATCTTTGTTTTCTACTTGTCAACTGTCAGTTTAGCATCTTTGTTATGTACCTGTAAACTGTCAGTTTAGCATCTTTGTTTTCTACCTGTCAACTGTCAGTTTAGCATCTTTGTTTTCTACCTGTCAACTGTCAGTTTAGCATCTTTGTTTTCTACCTGTCAACTGTCAGTTTAGCATCTTTGTTTTCTACTTGTCAACTGTCAGTTTAGCATCTTTGTTATGTACCTGTAAACTGTCAGTTTAGCATCTTTGTTTTCTACCTGTCAACTGTCAGTTTAGCATCTTTGTTTTCTACCTGTCAACTGTCAGTTTAGCATCTTTGTTTTCTACCTGTCAACTGTCAGTTTAGCATATTTGTTTTCTACCTGTCAACTGTCAGTTTAGCATCCTTGTTTTCTACCTGTCAACTGTCAGTTTAGCATCTTTGTTTTCTACCTGTCAACTGTCAGTTTAGCATCTTTGTTTTATTCCTGTCAACTGTCAGTTTAGCATCTTTGTTTTCTACCTGTCAACTGTCAGTTTAGCATCTTTGTTTTCTACCTGTCAACTGTCAGTTTAGCATCTTTGTTTTCTACCTGTCAACTGTCAGTTTAGCATCTTTGTTTTCTACCTGTCAACTGTCAGTTTAGCATCTTTGTTTTCTACCTGTCAACTGTCAGTTTAGCATCTTTGTTTTCTACCTGTCAACTGTCAGTTTAGCATCTTTGTTTTCTACCTGTCAACTGTCAGTTTAGCATCTTTGTTTTCTACCTGTCAACTGTCAGTTTAGCATCTTTGTTTTCTACCTGTCAACTGTCAGTTTAGCATCTTTGTTTTCTACCTGTCAACTGTCAGTTTAGCATCTTTGTTTTGTACTTGTCAACTGTCAGTTTAGCATCTTTGTTATGTACCTGTAAACTGTCAGTTTAGCATCTTTGTTTTATTCCTGTCAACTGTCAGTTTAGCATCTTTGTTTTCTACCTGTCAACTGTCAGTTTAGCATCTTTGTTTTCTACCTGTCAACTGTCAGTTTAGCATATTTGTTTTCTACCTGTCAACTGTCAGTTTAGCATCCTTGTTTTCTACCTGTCAACTGTCAGTTTAGCATCTTTGTGTTCTACCTGTCAACTGTCAGTTTAGCATATTTGTTTTATTCCTGTCAACTGTCAGTTTAGCATCTTTGTTTTCTAACTGTCAGTTTAGCATCTTTGTTTCCTACCTGTCAACTGTCAGTTTAGCATCCTTGTTTTCTACCTGTCAACTGTCAGTTTAGCATCTTTGTTTTCTACCTGTCAACTGTCAGTTTAGCATCTTTGTTTTCTACCTGTCAACTGTCAGTTTAGCATCTTTGTTTTCTACTTGTCAACTGTCAGTTTAGCATCTTTGTTATGTACCTGTAAACTGTCAGTTTAGCATCTTTGTTTTCTACCTGTCAACTGTCAGTTTAGCATCTTTGTTTTCTACCTGTCAACTGTCAGTTTAGCATATTTGTTTTCTACCTGTCAACTGTCAGTTTAGCATCCTTGTTTTCTACCTGTCAACTATCAGTTTAGCATCTTTGTTTTCTACCTGTCAACTGTCAGTTTAGCATCTTTGTTTTCTACCTGTCAACTGTCAGTTTAGCATCTTTGTTTTCTACCTGTCAACTGTCAGTTTAGCATCTTTGTTTTCTACCTGTCAACTGTCAGTTTAGGCCGCTCATCACCACTTCAAGATGGCCGCCCAATTTCTCGTGTCAGCCTATGCTGTGTCGACTTATAAGACGTCTATGGTGTAGCGGCGGTGAGACGGGGCCCCCGTGTAGCGGCGGTGAGACGGGGGCCCCGTGTAGCGGCGGCCGGAGTGCCGGTGATAATTAGTCCCTGTAGCGGCGGCGTTGTGACTGGGCGCACATGTTGCAGCTGTCACAGGTGCATTGTGGGAAACGCCGCGTCCTGACAGCCGTGACAGCGCCATCTGGACCTGTCTGTGTCGCGGGAATGGCGGCTCGGGATGATGACAGCCCTGCCAGCGTGTGTGTGTGTGTGTCTGTGTGTGTGTGTGTGTGTGTGTGTGTGTGTGTGTGTGTGTGTGTGTGTGTGTGTGTCTGTGTGTGTGTCTGTGTGTGTGTGTTCTATATGTGGAGGCCAGCAGCGTCATGCAGCTGTTCGACAAGTGCGTTGTGTACTTGTTGTGCACATGTTGTGTTCATATTGTGTACATGTTGTGTACGTGTTGTGTACATGTTGTGTACGTGTTGTGTACATGTTGTGTACGTGTTGTGTACTTGTGTACATGTTGTGTACGTGTTGTGTACATGTTGTGTACATGTTGTGTATGTGTTGTGTACATGTTGTGTACGTGTTGTGTACTTGTTGTGTACATGTTGTGTACGTGTTGTGTACTTGTTGTGTACATGTTGTGTACGTGTTGTGTACATGTTGTGTACATGTTGTGTATGTGTTGTGTACATGTTGTGTACGTGTTGTGTACTTGTTGTGTACATGTTGTGTACGTCTTGTGTACTTGTTGTGTACATGTTGTGTACGTGTTGTGTACATGTTGTGTACGTGTTGTGTACTTGTTGTGTACATGTTGTGTACATGTGTACGTGTTGTGTACATGTTGTGTACATGTTGTGTACATGTTTTGGCATGTGTTGTGCACATGTTGTGTACGTGTTGTGTACTTGTTGTGTACATGTTGTGTACATGTTGTGTATGTGTTGTGTACGTGATGTGTACATATTGGGATATGTGTTGTGTAAGTGTTGTGTATGTGTTGTGTACATGTTGTGTACATGTTGTCTACATGTTGTGTATGTGTTGTGTACATGTTGTGTACGTGTTGTGTATGTGTTGTGTACATGTTGTGTACATGTTGTGTACGTGTTGTCTACATGTTGTGTATGTGTTGTGTACATGTTGGGGACGTATTGTGTACATGTTGTGTACGTGTTGTGTATGTGTTGTGTACATGTTGTGTACATGTTGTGTACGTGTTGTCTACATGTTTTGTATGTGTTGTGTACATGTTGGGTACGTATTGTGTATGTGTTGTGTACATGTTGTGTATGTGTTGTGTACATGTTGTGTATGTGATGTGTACATGTTGTGTACATGTGTATGTGTTGTGTACATCTTCTGTACTTGTTGTGTACATGTTGTGTACATGTTGTGTACGTGTTGTGTATGTGTTGTATATATGTTGTGTACATGTTGTGTACGTGTTGTGTATGTGTTGTGTACATGTTGTGTACATGTTGTGCATGTGCTGTGTACATGTTGTGTACGTGTTGTCTACATGTTTTGTACGTGTTGTGTATGTGTTGTGTACATGTTGTGTACATGTTGTGTATGTGTTGTGTACATGTTGTGTACGTGTTGTCTACATGTTGTGTATGTGTTGTGTACATATTGTGGCACATTATGTGTATGTTTTGTTTACATGTTGTGTACGTGTTATGTACATGTGTGTGTACATGTTGTGGCACATCATGTGTACGTGTTGTGTACATGTTGTGGCACATCATGTGTACGTGTTGTGTACATGTTGTGTATGTGTTGTGTACATGTTGTGTCTAATAATACACTTCAGTTATGCTGAATATTCACAACTTTTTTGATGACTGAAGCACCTGTGTGAAGTTACGCTGACATTCCTTTGTGCTACAATTGTGTTATATTATATATATATATACACACTTGTTGTGTTACGTTATGAACAAAAACATGACAAAATACTGTAATACAGTAGTTAGACAACAGGTGTTAGCAGCACAAACGTAGCATTAAATATTGAGACCATTTTGGGGAGATTATGACATGGTTGGGGATGGGAGAAGATGTAGGTAATGGCTAATAACACGTTAGTTACACGTTAGTTACATGTTAATAACATGTTAACAACTATAAGAAAGTAATAACATACACAACTATAATAGTTGAACAAAACAACAAGCAGCACAAACGTAGCACAAATCATTTGAAACATTTGGGAAGATTTTGACATAGTTGGGTTGCGAGAGAATAACACATTAGTTACACGTTAATAACACGTTAACAACTATAGCAAGTTAATAACATACACAACTACAATAGTTGGACAAAACAACGAGCAGCACAAACGCAGCACGAATAATTTGACACGTTTGGGGAGATTTTAAACATAGTTGGGTTGGGACCAAATAACACATTAGTTACACGTTAATAACATGTTAACAACTATAGAAAGTTAATAACATACACAACTACAATAGTTGGACAGAACAACTAGCAGCAGAAACGGAGCACAAATAATTTGACAAGTTTGGGAGATTTTGACATGGTTGGGGGCCGTAGATGGTACAGGAAAATAATAATAACACTTTAGTAACACGTTAATAACATATTAAACAAATATAACAAGTTTGCAACGTACACAACTATAATAGTTGGACAAAACAACTAGCAGCACAAACGTAGCAGAAAAATGTGCCAATTATAGGGAGATGTTGACATAGTTGGGGGTGGGGGATAACATTTTAGTTACATGTTAATGACCTGTTAGTTACACGTTAACACATTAAAAACAATAACAAGTTAATAACATACACAACTACAATAGTTGAACACAACAACTAGCAGCACAAACGTAGCACAAATAATTTGACACGTTTGGGGAGATTTTGACATAGTTGGGTTGGGACGGAACTAAACATTAGTTACACGTTAATAACACGTTAATAACTATAGCAAGTTGATAACATACACAACTACAATAGTTGGACAAAACAACTAGCAGCACAAACGGAGCACAAATAATTTGACACGTTTGGGAGATTTTGACATGGTTGGGGGCCGTAGATGGTACAGGAAATTAATAATAACACTTTAGTAACACGTTAATAACATATTAAACAAATATAACAAGTTTGCAACGTACACAACTATAATAGTTGGACAAAACAACTAGCAGCACAAACGTAGCACAAAAAATGTGACAATTATAGGGAGATGTTGACATATTTGGGGGTGGGGGGATAACATTTTAGTTACATGTTAATGACCTGTTAGTTACACGTTATTAACACAGTAAAAACAATAAGTTAATAAAATTCACAACTATAATACTTGAACAAAACGAAAAGCAGCACAAATGTAGCACAAATAATTTGACACGTTCAGGGAGATTTTGACATAGTTGGGTTGGGACGGAACTACACATTAGTTACACGTTAATAACGCGTTAACAACTACAGCAAGTTAATAACATACACAGCTATAATAGTTGGACAAAACAACTAGCAGCACAAACGGAGCACAAATAATTTGACAAGTTTGGGAGATTTTGACATGGTTGGGGGCCGTAGATGGTACAGGAAATTAATAATAACACGTTAATAACATATTAAAAATATATAACAAGTTTGCAACGTACACAATTATAATAGTTGGACAAAACAACTAGCAGCACAAACGTATCACAAACAAATTTACAAATTTGGGGAGATTTTGACATGGTTGGGGTGGGGGAATAACATTTTAGTTACATGTTAATGACCTGTTAGTTACACGCTATAAACACATTAAAAACAATAACAAGTTAATAACATTCACAACTATAATAGTTGAACAAAACAACTAGCAGCACAAACGTAGCACAAATAATTTGACACGTTCAGGGAGATTTTGACATAGTTGGGTTAGGACGGAATAACACATTAGTTACACGTTAATAACACGTTAAAACTTATAGCAAGTTAATAACATACACAACTACAATAGTTGGACAAAACAACTAGCAGCACAAACGTAGCACAAATAAATGTAACGATTATGGGGATATGTTGACATAGTTGGGGGTGGGGGGATAACATTTTAGTTACATGTTAATAACACGTTAACAACTATAACAAGTTAATAACATTCACAACTAAAATAGCTGGAAAAAACATCTAGCAGCACAAACGTAGCACAAATAATTTGACACTATTTTGGGAGATTTTGTCATAGTTGGGGGTGAGGGAAGGCACAGGTAATGAATAATAACACGTTAATTACACATTAATAACACGCTAACCACTTAAGTTAATAACATACGCAACTGTAATAGTTGAACAAAACAACTAGCAGCACAAACGCAGCACAAACGATGTGACAAGTTTGGGGAGATTTTGACATGGTTGTGGGTGGGAGGTAATAACATTTTAAATACACGTTAATAACATGTTAATAACTATAACAAGTCGATAACAAACACAACTACAATAGTAGGACAAAGCAATTAGCAGCACAAACATAGCACAAATAATTTTACACGTTTTGGGACATTCTGACATGGTTGGGGCGGAAGGCGCAGTTTATGAATAATAACACGTTAGTTACAGGTTAATAACATATTAACACGTTAATAACACACCCAACTATGATAGTTAAACAAAACAACAATCAGCAGAAACGTTTTGGGACAACTTCAGGAAATTAATTTTCAACTATTAATTTTCAACATTTTGACAAGTGCGGCGACAAAAGTCGCGCACGTTGGCCACGCCCCCGTTGACAACGGCCAAGCTAGCGTCGCTCAATTTGCCGCTGGGGATGAAAGACGCACATGAGTGTGTGTGTGTGTGTGCACGTGGGTGCTGCTTGTAAGGGTGGGAGTTGGGGTGGGGGGGCATCTGGGGAGGGGGGGGGGCAAGGTGTTGCCCGTTATGCCGAGGCTCCCCCCAGGCTGCTAGCTCACTTCTCTCACATGCACGCACATCAAACGCTGCATTGATCTCTGCACACACACACACACACACACACACACACACACACACACACACACACACACACACACACACACACACACGCACACAAACGTGTAGTTCAGACCTTCTGGGGACCTCCAAATAAGGCCTACTCCCTCTTTAGGAGCAACCTTTCTAAATATATAAAGAAGTGTATTTATAACATGAATAATGCTGAGGACGATTAGACGACAAAACGGCACTTTTACTTCCGGTCCAAAAGGTTTAAGTTCATAATACTAGCACAGACACCCGTGAATGTGTCAGGATATTAGCTAATGGTAATGAAGCTAGCTTGAATACATGATGATAGTGCATACAAATATGCACTAAAACACACCCTACTTCGGGTTCAAAGGTTTAAATTGATAATAATAACACAGACACTCGTAAATGTGTTAGCTTATTAGCTAATGCTAACGAAGCTAGCTTGAATACATGATGATAGTGCATACAAATATGCACTAAAACACACCCTACTTCTGGTTCAAAGGTTTAAGTTGATAATAATAACACAGACACTCGTAAACGTGTTAGCATATTAGCTAATGCTAAAGAAGCTAGCTTGAATACATGATGATAGTGCATACAAATATGCACTAAGACACACCCTACTTCCGGTTCAAAGGTTTAAGTTGATAATAATAACACAGACACTCGTAAACGTGTTAGCATATTAGCTAATGCTAACGAAGCTAGCTTGAATGCATGATGATAGTGCATCCAAATATGCACTGAAACACACCCTACTCCCGGTTCAAAGGTTTAAGTTGATAATAATAACACAGACATTCGTAAACGTGTTAGCATATTAGCTAATGCCGATGAAGCTTCCTTGATTACATTACGATAGCACGTACAAATATGCACGAAAACACACCACAAGTATGAATGGTTTTAGTTATATTGGAAAACTTACAAACGTTGCTTGGAGTGATGAGTGAAGAATCCATACGGGTAGAAACGCTATGGATGATTACAAGACAAAAAGACACTTTTACTTCCGGTCCAAAGGTTTGAGTTGATAATACTAACACAGACACTCGTAAATGTGTTAGGATATTAGCTAATGCTAATGATGCTAGCTTGATTACATGATGATAGTGCGTACAAATATGCACAAAAACACACCCTACTTCCGGTTCAAAGGTTTAAGTTGATAATAATAACACGGACACTCGTAAACATGTTAGCATATTAGCTAATGCTAACGAAGCTAGCTTGAATACATGATGATAGTGCATACAAATATGCACTAAAACACACCCTACTTCCGGTTCAAAGGTTTAAGTTTATCATAATAACACGGACACTCGTAAACGTGTTAGCATATTAGCTAATGCTAACGAAGCTAGCTTGAATACATGATGATAGTGCATACAAATATGCACTTAAACACACCCTACTTCCGGTTCAAAGGTTTAAGTTGATAATAATAAAACAGACACTCATAAACGTGTTAGCATATTAGCTAATGCTAACGAAGCTAGCTTGAATACATGATGATAGTGCATACAAATATGCACTAAAACACACCCTAATCCGGTTCAAAGGTTTAAGTTGATCATAATAACACGGACACTCGTAAACGTGTTAGCATATTAGCTAATGCTAATGAAGCTAGCTTGAATACATGATGATAGTGCATACAAATATGCACTAAAACACACCCTACTTCCGGTTCAAAGGTTTAAGTTGATAATAATAACACGGACACTCGTAAACATGTTAGCATATTAGCTAATGCTAACGAAGCTAGCTTGAATACATGATGATAGTGCATACAAATATGCACTAAAACACACCCTACTTCCGGTTCAAAGGTTTAAGTTGATAATAATAACACAGACACTCGTAAACGTGTTAGCATATTAGCTAATGCCAATGAAGCTTCCTTGATTACATTACGATAGCACGTACAAATATGCACGAAAACACACCACAAGTATGAATGGTTTTAGTTATATTGTAAAACTTACAAACGTTGCTTGGAGTGATGAGTGAAGAATGGACGATTACAAGACAAAACGGTACTTCTACTTCCGGTCCAAAGGTTTGAGTTGATAATACTAACACAGACACTCGTAAATGTGTTAGGATATTAGCTAATGCTAATGATGCTAGCTTGATTACATGATGATAGTGCGTACAAATATGCACAAAAACACACCCTACTTCCGGTTGAAAGGTTTAAGTTGATAATAATAAAACGGACACTCGTAAACGTGTTAGCATATTAGCTAATGCTAACGAAGCTAGCTTGAATACATGATGATAGTGCATACAAATATGCACTAAAAGACACCCTACTCCCGGTTCAAAGGTTTAAGTTGATAATAATAACACAGACACTCGTAAACGTGTTAGCATATTAGCTAATGCCGATGAAGCTTCCTTGCTTACGTTACGATAGCACGTACAAATATGCACGAAAACACACCACAAGTATGAATAGTTTTAGTTATATTGTAAAACTTACAAACGTTGCTTGGAGTGATGAGTGAAGAATCCATACGGGTAGAAACGCTATGGACGATTAGACGACAAAAAGACACTTCTACTTCCGGTCCAAAGGTTTGAGTTGATAATACTAACACAGACACTCGTAAATGTGTTAGGATATTAGCTAATGCTAATGATGCTAGCTTGATTACATGATGATAGTGCGTACAAATATGCACAAAAACACACCCTACTTCCGGTTCAAAGGTTTAAGTTGATAATAATAAAACGGACACTCGTAAACGTGTTAGCATATTAGCTAATGCTAACGAAGCTAGCTTGAATACATGATGATAGTGCATACAAATATGCACTAAAAGACACCCTACTCCCGGTTCAAAGGTTTAAGTTGATAATAATAACACAGACACTCGTAAACGTGTTAGCATATTAGCTAATGCCGATGAAGCTTCCTTGCTTACGTTACGATAGCACGTACAAATATGCACGAAAACACACCACAAGTATGAATAGTTTTAGTTATATTGTAAAACTTACAAACGTTGCTTGGAGTGATGAGTGAAGAATCCATACGGGTAGAAACGCTATGGACGAAGAGACGACAAAAAGACACTTCTACTTCCGGTCCAAAGGTTTGAGTTGATAATACTAACACAGACACTCGTAAATGTGTTAGGATATTAGCTAATGCTAATGATGCTAGCTTGATTACATGATGATAGTGCATACAAATATGCACAAAAACACACCCTACTTCCGGTTCAAAGGTTTAAGTTGATAATAATAAAACAAACACTCATAAACGTGTTAGCATATTAGCTAATGCTAACGAAGCTAGCTTGAATACATGATGATAGTGCATACAAATATGCACTAAAACACACCCTACTCCCGGTTCAAAGGTTTAAGTTGATAATAATAACACAGACACTTGTAAACGTGTTAGCATATTAGCTAATGCCGATGAAGCTTCCTTGATTACATTACGATAGCACGTACAAATATGCACGAAAACACACCACAAGTATGAATGGTTTTAGTTATATTGTAAAACTTACAAACGTTGCTTGGAGTGATGAGTGAAGAATCCATACGGGTAGAAACGCTATGGACGATTAGACGACAAAAAGACACTTCTACTTCCGGTCCAAAGGTTTAACTTGATAATACTAACACAGACACTTGTAAAAGTGTTAGCATATTAGCTAATGCTAACGACGCAGGCTTGATTACATGACGATAGCACATACAAATATGCTCGAACAACATGAATAATATATATAATACTATGCACATATAAAATAAGCTTGTTGTAAAAAATGAGTTGGAATATTACAGGAAAAACTAAAATTTTTGGCAGTGTTATAATAAAAGTCGTCATTTTACTCAGCACAAGTCGAAATTTTACAAGAACTGCACATTTGTGCAATATCATGATAAAAGTTGGAATTTTACTCAATAACAGTCACAATTTTACAAGAAAATCTTAACATATGAAGAGTCATAATTTTACTCGACAAAAGTCACAATTTTATAAGAAAAACTTGACATTTTTGGCAATATTATAATAATGAATGCAATTTTACTCGTCAAAATGATGACAAAAGTCATAATTTTACACCAATTTTACAAGAACAACAAACAAATTGGCAATATTGCGATAAAAGTCTAAATTTTTGTGTGAAAAATTTCACCATTTTGCATTAAAAAGTAATAGTTTTAAATAAAAAAAGTAATAATTTTACCAGAAAATATTGCCATTTTACAGTAACAGAAAGAATATGAGAAATTGTTCCCAATTTTATAAGAAACTAGTCGACAAATTGTGAGAAAAACACTACTTTTAGTTAATTTTTTTTTTTTTTGTTCGCAATTGGTTTTTAATCTTCATTATTTACTTCAAGTTCTTACAGTATGTATTTATATATTTTTAATTAATTTTGGCCAAAGGGGGCTCATTTCAATTTCTACACACACTTGTTATTTCATATGTTGACCAGAGGGGGGAGCATTTTCACATTTTTACACACACTTGTTATTTCATATGTTGGCCCGAGGGGGGAGCAGTTCAAATGTTTACACCTACTTGTTATTTCATATGTTGACCAGAGAGGGAGCATTTCACATTTTTACACACAGTTGTTATTTCATATATTGGTCGGAGGGGGAGAAGTTCAAATGTTTACACACACTTGCTATTTCCTATGTTGACCAGAGGGGAAGCATTTCACATTTTTGCACACAGTTGTTATTTCATATGTTGACCAGAGGGGGGAGCATTTTCACATTTTTACACACTTGTTATTTCATATGTTGGCCAGAGGGGAGCACTCAAAATTGTTTACACACACTTGTTAATTCATATGTTGGCCCGAGGGGGAGCAGTTCAAATGTTTACACCTACTTGTTATTTCATATGTTGACCAGAGAGGGAGCATTTAACATTTTTACACACACTTGTTATTTCATATGCTGACCAGAGGGCGAGCACTTTTAAAAGCGACGCACAGTCAATTAGAAAAATCCCTCCTTTTTGGGACCACTCTCATTTTAATGGATATCACCACCAGGGGTGCAAATGAGGTCTCTATTTTTGTTTTTTTTTTGTAATGTGCTTAAGGCCGATGACAAAGGAGTCAGGGACCACATTTTGGGCAACCCAGCTGTAGAAGCTAACTGTTAATGTCCACTATAGCCTTAGTAGCGTAGTGCACGTGTTCATGCTATGCTCACATATGACTTGTCTTACGTCAGCACCCGAAGTCGTAAAAAAGTTTTTTCCGGGGATGAATGGGGAAGTCCTTATTCATTTTGTTTTATCGTATATTGCTGCCTACGCACAGTAAATCAACAACAACAAAAAAAAAATCCTGACTTTGGAGCAATGTTCACGGATTCTAAGATTTGGCTTTCTATTAGATGCAATGTTATTGGGACCATGATTTATGTCCTCACTTGTTCACAAGCTACTTTTCCTTCTTCATGTCTCAAGTAGGGTGGAAATACAAGAACACACACACACACACACACACACACACACACACACACACACACACACACACACACACACACACACACACACACACACACACACACACACACACTCCAGGAGTTGCGTGGGTGTACGTGTGTGTGTGTGTGTGTGTGTTATTTTCCCTGATTGGTCCACAGATATTCCTACGGGCAATGCTTCATTTAAAAGTGATTTTTTTGTCCACAAGGGGCAGGGTAGGTTACCATGGAGATAACATTAGTAAAGAAAAATCATTAAAAATAAACCTAACATCTCGAAGGGGCTTAGATCAACAATTCAAAGTGCTTAAAAAATTCCCAGCAAGTGAATAAAAGCATTAAATAAATGCAATCATCATAAAAAGATAATTGTTTGTGAATATAATTTGTTTTTTTACCGACAGTAGTTGTCCTATTTTGTAAACAAGTGAAATATTTTCTGTATTATATAGTATAAATAAATATTTTCCATAAATAAGTCGCACCAAATGTAATAAGGCAGTAAAACGGCTGATCAAACAAAACAGAAGTCATGGTAATTGTTCCGCTAGCTGCGCAAACTAGCTCTTTTGGTGAATTTACTGAGGATTTTGTGAAAGTGAAACAATACAACAATAATGTCATTGTAAGTTAATAATACTAACACAGACACTCGTAAACGTGTTAGCATGTTGGCTAATGTTTACGACGCTAGCTTGATAACATTACATTAGCACGTACAAATAGGCGTGACGGACGTATACTTGTTGTGAAATGTCTTATTTACACAGAATGTTTATTTACATACCTTGATTGCTTATTAACGGTGTCTGTGACAGGGCAGTAAAACGGCTGATCAAACAAAACACAAGTCATGGTAATTGTTCCGCTAGCTGCGAAAACTAGCTCTTTTGGTGAATTTGCTGAGGATTTTGTGAAAGTGAAACAATACAAAAATAATGTCATCGTAAGTTAATAAAACTAACAAAGACACTCGTAAACGCGTTAGCATGTTAGCTAATGCATACGACGCTAGCTTGATAAAATTACATTAGCACGTACAAATAGGCGTGACAAACGTATACTTGTTGTGAAATGTCTTATTTACACAGAATATTTATTTACATACCTTGATTGCTTATTAACAGTGTCTGTGACAGGGCAGTAAAAAGGCTGATCAAACAAAACACAAGTCATGGGTCGTGGTTAGCGCCATCAATGTCTGAATGTTTGTGTGAACAATACAAAAATAATGCCATTGTTAGTTACATGCTAGCATGATTAGCTAATGCTAGCGACGCCAAATGTCCCCAAAGGGACACATTTGGTCTCTAATAAAACCTTAGAAATTCAATACGGTCCTCTGTCCCAAAGCGACATTTGGTCTCTAATAAAACCTTAGAAATTAAATAGGGTCCTCTGTCCGAAAGGGACATTTGGTCTCTAATAAAACCTTAGAAATTCCATAGGGTCCTCTGTCCCAAAAGGACATTTGGTCTCTAATGAAACCTTAGAAATTAAATAGGGTCCTCTGTCCCAAAGGGAAATAAGGTCTCTAATAAAACCTTAGAAATTACATAGGGTCCTCTGTCCCAAAGGGACATTTGGTCTCTAATAAAACCTTAGAAATTACATAGGGTCCTCTGTCCCAAAGGGATATTTGGTCTCTAATAAAACCTTATAAATTACATAGTGTCCTCTGTCACAAAGGGAAATTTGGTCTCTAATAAAACCTTAGAAATTAAATAGGGTCCTCTGTCCCAAAGGGACATTTGGTCTCTAATAAAACCTTAGAAATTCAATAGGGTCCTCTGTCCCAAAGGGACATTTGGTCTCTAATAAAACCTTAGAAATTAAATAGGGTCCTCTGTCCCAAAGGGACATTTGGTCTCTAATAAAACCTTAGAAATTCAATAGGGTCCTCTGTCCCAAAGGGACATTTGGTCTCTAATAAAACCTTAGAAAATAAATAGGGTCCTCTGTCCCAAAGGGACATTTGGTCTCTAATAAAACCTTAGAAATTCCATAGGGTCCTCTGTCCCAAAGGGACATTTGGTCTCTAATAAAACCTTAGAAATTCGATAGGGTCCTCTGTCCCGAAGGGACATTTGGTCTCTAATAAAACCTTAGAAAATAAATAGGGTCCTCTGTCCCAAAGGGACATTTGGTCTCTAATAAAACCTTAGAAATTCCATAGGGTCCTCTGTCCCAAAGGGACATTTGGTCTCTAATGAAACCTTAGAAATTAAATAGGGTCCTCTGTCCCAAAGAGAAATAGGGTCTCTAATAAAACCTTAGAAATTAAATAGGGTCCTCTGTCCCAAAGGGATATTTGGTCTCTAATAAAACCTTATAAATTACATAGTGTCCTCTGTCACAAAGGGAAATTTGGTCTCTAATAAAACCTTGGAAATTAAATAGGGTCCTCTGTCCCAAAGGGACATTTGGTCTCTAATAAAACCTTAGAAATTCAATAGGGTCCTCTGTCCCAAAGGGACATTTGGTCTCTAATAAAACCTTAGAAAATAAATAGGGTCCTCCGTCCCAAAGGGACATTTGGTCTCTAATAAAACCTTAGAAATTCCATAGGTTTCTCTGTCCCAAAGGGACATTTGGTCTCTAATAAAACCTTAGAAATTCAATAGGGTCCTCTGTCCCAAAGGGACATTTGGTCTCTAATAAAACCTTAGAAAATAAATAGGGTCCTCTGTCCCAAAGGGACATTTGGTCTCTAATAAAACCTTAGAAATTCCATAGGGTCCTCTGTCCCAAAGGGACATTTGGTCTCTAATACAACCTTAGAAATTAAATAGGGTCCTCTGTCCCAAAGGGACATTTGGTCCCTAATAAAAACTTAGAAATTCAATAGGGTCCTCTGTCCCAAAGGGACATTTGGTCTCTAATAAAACCTTAGAAATTCAATAGGGTCCTCTGTCCCAAAGGGACATTTGGTCTCTAATAAAACCTTAGAAATTCCAAAGGGTCCTCTGTCCCGAAGGGAAATTTTGTCTCTGATAGAACCTTAGAAATTAAATAGGGTCCTCTGTCCCAAAGGGACATATGGTCTCTAATAAAACCTTAGAAATTAAATAGGGTTTTCTGTCTTAATGGGACATTTGGACTCTAATAAAACCTTAGAAATTAAATAGGGTTTTCTGTCCTAAAGGGACATTTGGTCTCTAATAAAACCTTAGAAATTAAATAGGGTCCTCTGTCCCAAAGGGACATATGGTCTCTAATAAAACCATAGAAATTCAATAGGGTCCTCTGTCCCAAAGGGACATATGGTCTGTAATAAAACCTTAGAAATTAAATAGGGTCCTCTGTCCCAAAGGGACATTTGGTCTCTAATAAAACCTTAGAAATCCAATAGGGTCCTCTGTCCCAAAGGGACATTTGGTCTCTAATAAAACCTTAGAAATTCATTAGGGTCCTCTGTCTTAAAGGGACATTTGGTCTCTAATAAAACCTTAGAAATTAAATAGGGTCCTCTGTCCAAAGGGACATTTGGTCTCTAATAAAACCTTAGAAATTACATAGGGTCCTCTGTCCCAAAGGGATATATGGTGTCTAATAAAACCTTAGAAATTCAATAGGGTCCTCTCTCCCAAAGGGACATATGATCTCTAATAAAACCTTAGAAATTAAATAGGGTCCTCTGTCCCAAAGGGACATTTGGTCTCTAATAAAACCTTAGAAATTCAATAGGGTCCTCTGTCCCAAAGGGACATTTGGTCTCTAATAAAACCTTAGAAAATAAATAGGGTCCTCTGTCCCAAAGGGACATTTGGTCTCCGATAAAACCTTAGAAAATGTCCATAGGGTCCTCTGTCCCAAAGGGACATTTGGTCTCTAATAAAACCTTAGAAATTAAATAGGGTCCTCTGTCCCAAAGGGAAATAAGGTCTCTAATAAAACCTTAGAAATTAAATAGGGTCCTCTGTCCCAAAGGGATATTTGGTCTCTAATAAAACCTTATAAATTACATAGTGTCCTCTGTCACAAAGGGACATTTGGTCTCTAATAAAACCTTAGAAATTAAATAGGGTCCTCTGTCCCAAAGGGACATTTGGTCTCTAATAAAACCTTAGAAATTCAATAGGGTCCTCTGTCCCAAAGGGACATTTGGTCTCTAATAAAACCTTAGAAAATAAATATGGTCCTCTGTCCCAAAGGGACATTTGGTCCCTAATAAAACCTTAGAAATTCCATAGGGTCCTCTGTCCCGAAGGGACATTTTGTCTCTGATAGAACCTTAGAAATTAAATAGGGTTTTCTGTCTTAAAGGGACATTTGGACTCTAATAAAACCTTAGAAATTCAATAGGGTCCTCTGTCCCAAAGGGACATATGGTCCCTAATAAAACCTTAGAAATTAAATAGGGTTTTCTGTCTTAAAGGGACATTTGGACTCTAATAAAACCTTAGAAATTCAATAGGGTCCTCTGTCCCAAAGGGACATTTGGTCTCTAATAAAATCTTAGAAATCAAATAGGGTCCTTTGTCCCAAAGGGACATTTGGTCTCTAATAAAACCTTAGAAATTAAATAGGGTCCTCTGTCCCAAAGGGACATATGGTCTCTAATAAAACCTTAGAAATTCAATAGGGTCCTCTGTCCCAAAGGGACATATGGTCTGTAATAAAACCTTAGAAATTAAATAGGGTCCTCTGTCCCAAAGGGACATTTGGTCTCTAATAAATCCTTAGAAATCCAATAGGGTCCTCTGTCCCAAAGGGACATTTGGTCTCTAATAAAACCTTAGAAATTCAATAGGGTCCTCTGTCTTAAAGGGACATTTGGTCTCTAACAAAACCTTAGAAATTCAATAGGGTCCTCTGTCCCGAAGGGAAATTTGGTCTCTAATAAAACCTTAGAAATTCAGTAGGGTCCTCTGTCCCAAAGGGACATTTGGTCTCTAATAAAACTTTAGAAATTAAATAGGGGTTCTCTGTCCCAAAGGGGCATTTGGTCTCCAATAAAACCTTAGAAATGAAATAGGGTCCTCTGTCCCAAACGGACATTTGGTCTCTAATAAAACCTTAGAAATTAAATAGGGGTTCTCTGTCCGAAAGGGACATATGGTCTCTAATACAACCTTAGAAATTAAATAGGGGTTCTCTGTCCCAAAGGGACACATGGTCTCTAATAAAACCTTAGAAATTCAATAGGGTTCTCTGTCCCAAAGGGACTTTGGTCTCTAATAAAACCTTATAAATTACATAGGGTCTTCTGTCCTAAAGGGACATTGGGTCTCTAATAAAACCTTAGAAATGAAATAGGGTCCTCTGTCCCAAAGGTACATTTGGTCTGTAATAAAACCTTAGATATTCAATAGGGTCTTCTGTCCCAAAGGGACATTTGGTCTCTAATAAAACCTTAGAAATTCAATAGGGTCCTCTGTCCCAAAAGGACATTTGGTCTCTAATAAAACCTTAGATATTCAATAGGGTCCTCTGTCTCAAAGGGACATTTGGTCTCTAATAAAACCTTAGAAATTCAAAAGGGTCCTCTGTCCCAAAGGGACATTTGGTCTGTAATAAAACCTTAAAAATTCAATAGGGTCCTTTTATTTAGAAAAGTATGGTAAAAGTATCAAAATACATGTTGGCACCGGCACCAAAACATTGTTACCGGGACAGTCTCGATAAATGAAGTTGCGCTGAAAAAAGAGCCCACGTGGGGCAGAGCAGGCAGGCAAAGTGCAAAAAGAAAGGAGAGTGCGGTGGGATCAAGAATGTTGTGGCAGTGAGCGCAGACTGAATGTTGAATAATTGCAGTGATTGGAGCTGAGTGCCGGCCGGGTCACGGCGGGCAGTTAGCACGCCGCAATTAGCAGCCTTCGCCCGCACTTTGGATAAAACGCTTTAATGTCCTCCCTCCCCGGGGTCAGGTGGATAATAACCCGGGTGAAAACAACACGCCAGCGTTTTGTCCACACACCTATTTTTTTTTCTTCTTCCCTCCGACGCTCGCAGGTGCACTTTGGGACTGCCGGCCCGCACCCCGTATTTGACCTGCCGCCTCTCGGCATTCACTTCTGGCTCACCGTCTCGCCGTTCTTAGAATTCAATATTTCTTTTCATTGTAGACTCCATCAAATACAATTTTGGATAAATACCGAGTTTGTACTTGAGGTTTGGGTCGATCAATTCAAAAACACCCACACTTCAGATTCTTATTTATGAGCATGTCTATTAATTGATGGAGGTCAGGGGTCGGCAACCTAGAATGTTCAAAGAGGGACTAAAAATACTAAAATGAAAAATCTGTCTCGAGCGTAAAGCATGTATAACCTGATTGAATGTGTTATAATGAAGTCAACGCATGATGTAAGTGTCTATATTAGCATACTATCAAAATGTATTTAAAAGTCTTATAAAAGTGTTATAATGAAGACAACACATGATGTAAGTGTCTATATTAGCCTACTATCAAAATGACTTTAAAAGTCTTATATAAGTTTTGTAATGAAGACAACACATGATGTAAGTGTCTATATTAGCCTACTATCAAAATGACTTTAAAAGTCTTATGTAAGTGTTATAATGAAGGCAACACATGATGTAAGTGTCTATATTAGCTTACTATCAAAATTACTTTAAAAGTATTATACAAGCCTTATAATGTAGACAACACATGATGTAAGTGTCTATATTAGCCTACTATCAAAATTACTTTAAAAGTCTTATATAATTGTTATAATGAAGGCAACACATGATGAAAGTGTCTATATTAGCTATAATAGCCTACTATCAAAATTACTTTAAAAGTCTTATATAAGTGTTATAATGAAGGCAACACATGACATAAGTGCCTCAATTAGCCTACTATCAAAATGTCTTTAAAAGCCTTATATAGGTGTTATAATGAAGACAACACATGATGTAAGTGTCTATATTAGCCTACTATCAAAATATCTTTAAAATTATTATATTAATGTTGTAATGAAGGCAACACATTATGTAAGTGTCTATATTAGTCTACTATCAAAATGATTTCAAAAGTCTTATATAAGTGTTATAATGAAATCAACACATGATGTAAGTGTCTGTATTAGCCTACTATCAAAATTTCCTTAAAGATATTACATCAGTATTATAATGAAGACAACACACAATGACAGTGTCTATATTAGCCTACTATCAAAATGACTTTAAAAGTCTTATGTAGGTGTTATAATGAAGACAACACATGATGTAAGTGTCTATATTAATTGTATTAGCCTACTATCAAAATGACTTTGATTTTGAGTTGCGAAATTAGCTGAAAAACATTAGAATGCCCATTTTTGCATGTGCATTAGCGTGCTAACAGCTAGCATGTATCAAGTACATAGTCTGAGGTGTACGGCTTGAAAAAAAAAAGTGGATGCTAACGTTAGCATGCTAAGTCGTAAACATTTGACCAATCCCAAGTGAAATGACTCTATGGTTTGCGGCTGCAAAATGAGCTGAAAAAAAGAAAACAAAAACAAAAAAACGGCATGCTAACCGGCGTGAAAACGTCTGGCATTTTCCCGAGGAGCACACGGCGTCTTAAAAGTTTGTGGCGGCACTTTTCTTCTGCTCCTCTCAAAGCCTCTCAGCTGGCAGCGCCCGCAGCCGCTAAAACGCTTTAGGACTCGGCGGGAAGTTCGGGTCTTTGTCTGCTCTCAGAGAACATTGAAGAACATTGAATGGTCGACCACAAGAAGTGTTTGCACAAAAGAAAGAGAGGCCGGAAGTTTAAAGTCTGCTAAAAGTCCGTCCGCTTCGTTTTAGCAAACACTGACACGGGATTCACTTTTGTTTTAATACCATCAAAAACATGATTTAATTTGAATTCACATTTTCATACTAGTTTAGTATATTCTTTATACATGCAGACATTAATCAGAATAAAGTTTTAAGCCAGCTATGTTTAGTAAGCAAAGACTTGGTTAGTTCGATGTAAACAATAAATAACAACATCCATCCATCCATTTTCTACCGCTTGTCCCTTTTGAGGTCGCGCTTTTCTATTATTAGAAACTCAAAGAAGGAACATATCACTCATTCACACCTGGTGGATACGGATATAGATAAATATACATATCCATCCATCCATTTTCAACCGCTTTTTCCCTTTTAGTGTCACAGGGGACGCTGGGGCTTATTTCAGCTACAATCGGGCGGAAGGCGGTGGACACCCTGGACAAGTCGCCACCTTATCAGAGGGCCATATATGTAGATATATGTATATATATATATATATATATATATATATATATATATATATATATATATATATATATATATATATATATATATATATATATGTATATATATACAATACATATAGATATATGTATATAAATATATATATATATATATATATATATATATATATATATATATATATATACATATATATATACATATATACATATATCTACATATGTACTGTATATATGTGTATATATATATATATATGTATATATATATATATATGTATATATATATATATATATATATATACATACACACATATATATATATATATATATATATATATATCCCTGCGATGAGGTGACAACTTGTCCAGGGTGTACACCACCTTCTGCCCGATTGTAGCTGAAATAGGCACCAGCGTCCCCTGCGACCCCAAAAGGGAATAAGTGGTAGAAAATGGATGGATGGATGGATATATATGTATGGATATATATATATATATATATATATATATATATATATATATATATACAAACCCCGTTTCTATATGAGTTGGGAAATTGTGTTTGATGTAAATAAAAAACGGAATACGGCGGCATAGCTCGGTTGGTAGAGCGGCCGTGCCAGCAACTTGAGGGTTGCAGGTTCGATTCCCGCTTCCGCCATCCCAGTCACTGCCGTTGTGTCCTTGGGCAAGACACTTTACCCACCTGCTCCCAGTGCCACCCACACTGGTTTAAATGTAACTTAGGTATTGGGTTTCACTATGTAAAGCGCTTTGAGTCACTAGAGAAAAAGCGCTATATAAATATAATTCACTTCACATACAATGATTTGCAAATCATTTTCAACCCATATCATACTTGCCGACCCTCCCGGATTTTCCGGGAGATTCCCGAAATTCAGCGCCTCTCCCGAAAACCTCCCGGAAGAAATTTTCTCCCGGAAATCTCCCGAAAATCACGCCCCCTCCAGCTCCATGCGGATATGAGTAAGGACAACCTGTTTTGACGTCCGCTTTCCTGTTATATAAACATTTTGCCTGGCCAATCACGTTACAACACGGATTTTTAATAAAAAAACTGCACACACAAGGAGACGAAGCAGAAGAACGAGGAAGTTAAAGCCATGGCGACGCCGTCTGTAATAGAGTGATTCTATGTGAATTTTGGCCATAGCGTTATGGGGTTGCTTTTTGAATGGCCAACGGTTTAGGTGGCGTTGTGCACCTGACGGCAAGTGACTCTCGGCAGTACGCAAATGGCAGAACAGAAGTTACTCAAATAGTGAAAGGTAAGTGTAGGTGTTTGTTTTTTTTAGTAACCAGCAAGCACAGTACAGTTAGTAGAACAACTGTGTTTTTATTACTGTGTATTTGATAGGTGCCATCTGAAATTCAACTATTTATTCTATTTATATATATAATAAAATAAATATATATAGCAATAATTTATTGAAAGTCAAGTATTTCATACATATATATATATATATATATATATACACCAAAATATATATATTTATATGTAAATAAATAAATATACGTATAACAACAACAACAAAAAATATACATATATATACACACACCATGTTGTGTGTCCAGGTGAGAACACCATGTTGTGTTCAGGTGAGACCATGGTGTTGGGTGTCCAGGTGAGACCACCATGTTGTGTCCAGGTGAGACCACCATGTTGTGTTCAAGTGAGACCACCATGTTGTGTTCAAGTGAGACCACCATGTTATGTCCAGGTGAGACCACCATGTTGTGTTCAAGTGAGACCACCATGTTGTGTTCAAGTGAGACCACCATGTTATGTCCAGGTGAGACCACCATGTTGTGTTCAAGTGAGACCACCATGTTGTGTGCAAGTGAGACCACCATGTTGTTTTCAAGTGAGACCACCATGTTATGTCCAGGTGAGACCACCACGTTGTGTTCAAGTGAGACCACCATGTTTTGTGTCCAGGTGAGACCACCATGTTGTGTTCGAGTAAGACCACCATGTTGTGTCCAGGTGAGACCACCATGTTGTGTTCGAGTGAGACCACCATTTTGTGTGTCCAGGTGAGACCACCACGTTGTGTCCAGGTGAGACCACCATGTTGTGTTCAAGTGAGACCACCATGTTGTGTTCAAGTGAGACCACCATGTTATGTCCAGGTGAGACCACCATGTTGTGTTCAAGTGAGACCACCATGTTGTGTGCAAGTGAGACCACCATGTTGTGTTCAAGTGAGACCACCATGTTATGTCCAGGTGAGACCACCACGTTGTGTTCAAGTGAGACCACCATGTTTTGTGTCCAGGTGAGACCACCATGTTGTGTTCGAGTAAGACCACCATGTTGTGTCCAGGTGAGACCACCATGTTGTGTTCGAGTGAGACCACCATTTTGTGTGTCCAGGTGAGACCACCACGTTGTGTCCAGGTGAGACCACCATGTTGTGTGTCCAGGTGAGACCACCATGTTGTGTTCGAGTGAGACCACCATGTTGTGTGTCCAGGTGAGACCACCATGTTGTGTTCAAGTGAGACCACCATGTTGTGTGACCAGGTGAGACCACCATGGTGTGTTCAAGTGAAACCACCATGTTCTGTTCAAGTGAGACCACCTTGTTGTGTTCAAGTGAGACCACCATGTTGTGTCCAAGTGAGACCACCTTCTTGTGTTCAAGTGAGACCACCATGTTGTGTGTCCAGTTGAGACCACCATGTTATGTCCAGGTGAGACCACCATGTTGTGTTCACGTGAGACCACCATGTTGTGTCCAGGTGAGACCACCATACTGTGTTCGAGTGAGACCACCATGTTGTGTGTCCAGGTGAGACCACCATGTTGTGTTCGAGTAAGACCACCATGTTGTGTTCAAGTGAGACCACCATGTTTTGTGTCCAGGTGAGACCACCATGGTGTGTTCGAGTGAGACCACCACGTTGTGTTCGAGTAAGACCACCATGTTGTGTTCAAGTGAGACCACCATGTTTTGTGTCCAGGTGAGACCACCATGGTGTGTTCGAGTGAGACCACCATGTTATGTCCAGGTGAGACCACCATGTTGTGTTCACGTGAGACCACCATGTTGTGTCCAGGTGAGACCACCATACTGTGTTCGAGTGAGACCACCATGTTTTGTGTCCAGGTGAGACCACCATGGTGTGTTCGAGTGAGACCACCACGTTGTGTTCAAGTGAGACCACCATGTTTTGTGTCCAGGTGAGACCACCATGGTGTGTTCGAGTGAGACCACCATGTTGTGTTCAAGTGAGACCACCATGTTTTGTGTCCTGGTGAGACCACCATGTTGTGTTCAAGTGAGACCACCATGTTGTGTTCAAGTGAGACCACCATGTTATGTCCAGGTGAGACCACCATGTTGTGTTCAAGTGAGACCACCATGTTGTGTTCAAGTGAGACCACCATGTTATGTCCAGGTGAGACCACCATGTTGTGTTCAAGTGAGACCACCATGTTGTGTGCAAGTGAGACCACCATGTTGTGTTCAAGTGAGACCACCATGTTATGTCCAGGTGAGACCACCACGTTGTGTTCAAGTGAGACCACCATGTTTTGTGTCCAGGTGAGACCACCATGTTGTGTTTGAGTAAGACCACCATGTTGTGTCCAGGTGAGACCACCATGTTGTGTTCGAGTGAGACCACCATTTTGTGTGTCCAGGTGAGACCACCACGTTGTGTCCAGGTGAGACCACCATGTTGTGTGTCCAGGTGAGACCACCATGTTGTGTTCGAGTGAGACCACCATGTTGTGTGTCCAGGTGAGACCACCATGTTGTGTTCAAGTGAGACCACCATGTTGTGTGACCAGGTGAGACCACCATGGTGTGTTCAAGTGAAACCACCATGTTCTGTTCAAGTGAGACCACCTTGTTGTGTTCAAGTGAGACCACCATGTTGTGTCCAAGTGAGACCACCTTCTTGTGTTCAAGTGAGACCACCATGTTGTGTGTCCAGTTGAGACCACCATGTTATGTCCAGGTGAGACCACCATGTTGTGTTCACGTGAGACCACCATGTTGTGTCCAGGTGAGACCACCATACTGTGTTCGAGTGAGACCACCATGTTGTGTGTCCAGGTGAGACCACCATGTTGTGTTCGAGTAAGACCACCATGTTGTGTTCAAGTGAGACCACCATGTTTTGTGTCCAGGTGAGACCACCATGGTGTGTTCGAGTGAGACCACCACGTTGTGTTCGAGTAAGACCACCATGTTGTGTTCAAGTGAGACCACCATGTTTTGTGTCCAGGTGAGACCACCATGGTGTGTTCGAGTGAGACCACCACGTTGTGTTCAAGTGAGACCACCATGTTTTGTGTCCAGGTGAGACCACCATGGTGTGTTCGAGTGAGACCACCACGTTGTGTTCAAGTGAGACCACCATGTTTTGTGTCCAGGTGAGACCACCATGGTGTGTTCGAGTGAGACCACCACGTTGTGTTCAAGTGAGACCACCATGTTTTGTGTCCTGGTGAGACCACCATGTTGTGTTCGAGTAAGACCACCATGTTGTGAGCCCCGTCACCTGTGTCCTCGCCATGGCTCCTCATGGACGGAAGAATACGGAAATGTCTGCTCCTTAATGACTGCCACTCAAATGAGTAATCAGATTACATTTGATGAGCATCCTGAATAATTGACAATGTGCTGATTGGAGCTGAGGAGGACACATGTGGAGCAGGAACAGGAAGCTGCGTCTCCATGACACCAGGACCCCCCCCCCCCCCCCCCCGCACACACACACACACCCTGTGGTGACGACTTCCTTTCTTGTCCCTCGTCTGCGTCTTCTGGTTCACTGCTTGAGTTAATTACCATGGGGCGGGGGCTTCACCGTGATATGAAGCACTAATTGATGACATGATTGACAGTGGACACTTTCTGTCTACTCGCTGTGTACACATGCATAGATGCAAGTATAGTACACATTCATACATGCAAGTATAGTACACATTCATACATGCAAGTATAGTACACATTCATACATGCAAGTATAGTACACATTCATACATGCAAGTATAGTACACATTCATATCTGTCAGAGTTAGTTGGTGACGAACCCCAAGATGCAGAGACGGAGGCAGGCATTGAACGGTAAAACATGATTTAATTAAAATATTAGAACACCAACAAACCAAAAGGGTACAACCAAAAGTGCTCACGAGGTGGATAACAAACTAAGGGAGCTAGCATGGGAGCTAGAAAAATAAAAGGAGCTTAACATGGAAGCTAGCAATAAAACAAAAAGGGCCCTGGCAGGTAGGGAACAGGAAAACAAAAGTCGTAACATGTAGTACAAAACAAACTGGAAGCAGGGAACAAAGAACAGTAAGCTACGGTGCAAATACACGACAAGGCATGGCACGACAGGAGCGACAATGGCGACATCGGCAAGACAGTAATCCAGCACTGACTGGAGGAACAAAGCAGGTACAAATAGGAGTGGGCTGATTGGCACCAGGTGTGGCCAGGTGCCAATCAGCCGCAGCTGAGGAGAAACAGCGCCCAGGGAGAAACACAGGAAACGGAGAAAATAAGAGCGGTGACAGGAAACACTACACACACACACACAGCAAACAAAGACAATTGCAGTGGGAAAAACTAAAACATAGACAAACTGTCAGGAGCAAGCCGGACAGTATCTCTAAGTGAATTAAACATGCCTATATCTCTCTAAGTATAATACAAACTAATATATCTCTAAGTAAAATACAAGTTTAAAAAAACAAGTATACCTTTAATACATGTGTCTGCCTCAGGAGGCACTACCCGTGTCCGCCTCAGGAGGCACTACCCGTGCCCGCCTCAGGAGGCACCACCTGTGTCCGCCTCAGGAGGCACTACCTGTGTCCGCCTCAGGAGGCACTACCTGTGTCCACCTCAGGTGGAACTACCTGTGTCCGCCTCAGGAGGCACCACCTGTGTCCGCCTCAGGAGGCACTACCTGTGTCCACCTCAGGTGGAACTACCTGTGTCCGCCTCAGGAGGCACCACCTGTGTCCGCCTCAGGAGGCACTACCTGTGTCCACCTCAGGTGGAACTACCTGTGTCTGCCTCAGGTGGCACTACAAGAGTCCGCCTCAGGAGGCACCACCCGTGTCCGGCTCAGGAGAGACTACCCATGTCCGCCTCAGGAGGCATTACCCGTGTCCGTCTCAGGAGGCACTGCCAGTGTCCGACTTAGGAGGCACTACCTGTGTCCACTTCAGGAAGCACTACCCGTGTCTGCCTCAAGAGGCACTAGCTGTGTCTGCCTCAGGAGGAACAACCGTGCAAGCCTCAGTAGTTGCCCACCCGTGTCCGCCTGAGGAGACACTGCCCGTACTTGTATCTGCCTCAGGAGGCACTACCTGTGTCCGCCTCAGTAGGTACTACCTGTGTCCACCTCAGGGGGCACTACCTTTGTCCGCCTCAGGAGGCACTACCCGTGTCTGCTTCAAGGGGCCCTAGCTGTGTCTGCCTCAGGAGGTACTACCCGTGTACGCCTTAGTAGTTTCCCACCCGTGTCCCCCTAAGGAGACACTACCTAAGTCCGCCTCAGGAGGCACTACCTGTGTCCACCTCAAGGGGAACTACCTGTGTCTGCCTAAGGAGGCACTACCTGTGTCTGCCTCAGGAGGCACTACCTGTGTCCGCCTCAGGTAGCACTACCCGTGTCCGCCTCAAGAGGCACTACCCGTGTTCACCTCAGGAGGCACTACCCGTGTCCGCCTCAGGAGGAATTACCTGTGTCCACCTCAGGGGGAACTACCTGTGTCCGCCTCAGGAGGCACTACCCGTGTCTGTCTCAAGAGGCACTGGCTGTGTCTGCCTCAGGAGGAACTACCCATGTACGCCACAGTAGTTGCCCACCCGTGTCCGCCTAAGGAGACACTACCTAAGTCCGCCTCAGGAGGCACTACCTGTGTCCACCTCAAGGGGAACTACCTGTGTCTGCCTAAGGAGGCACTACCTGTGTCTGCCTCAGGAGGCACTACCCGTGTCCGCCTCAGGAGGCACTACCCATGTCCGCCTCAGGAGGAACAAACGGTGTCCGCCTCAGGAAGCACTACCTGTATCTGCCTCAGGAGGCACTACTCGTGTCTCCCTCAGGAGGCACTGCCCCTGTCCGCCTCAGGGGGAACTACCAGTGTCCGCCTCAGGAAGCAATACCTGTATCTACCTCAGAAGGCACTACTCATGTCCGCCTCAGGAGGCACTACATGAGACTGCCTCAGGAGGCACCACCTGTGACCGCCTCACTTCTCGTCTGCCGCGTTATTTTCATCAGGAAACACGGAATTTCCGCCATTTTGACCGTGAAAACGATCAAAATATGCAGGAACCACACCAAAATGAGAAATACTACAACCTATTTGATCGTACTACTTCGTTTTTGAACATGTGATGGTTGAGCCTTTTACCCTGACAGCACGCCACTGTGCTCCTGCAGTTAAGTGTACTACCTGTGCAGGTAAGCAAGTACACAGGCAGGCTACTAGTGGTACACAACACCAAGTATACTGAGCCTCACAAACTTTATTTGTTGGTATTAAAACGCGATCGTGGCTTTTAAAAGTAAACATAGACATAAGCATCTAGTTGTTAGCGTGGACTAAACAACGCACTTTACAGCGGAATAAAAGACGTGAATGAGGAGACGCACGCCTGACTCCCGTCGGAGCGTTGCAAATATTCATGAGGGTGCGTCGGCCACGTAAAGGGAGCGCCGCGTTTCCGCCGTCATCATCGTCTTTACGAGCGTCAATCAAACAACAGCCGCCGTGTCCGCCGACGGTCCCGCCGAGGCCTCCCCTTGATGCGGCAGTAAAAGTTCATGAAAGTCGCCGTTAACTTCCAACGCCATCCATCATCTCGGGTGGCGTGGCGGGGGAGAGCTCGTCACTCACACGAGGAGCAACCTGCAGGACAGGACTTTGCGAAACGCTAAAAACGTACAACAAGTACTTAAAGTCATAATAGAAAAGGTGATACGTTATTGATACATTTGAGGTCTATTTTGCAGATGATTAAAAAAAACCAAAGAAATGAAAATGTTCTCATTTTTGCCCTGAGAAGCTACCAAAGCTTCACACACATACACGTAGCAGGGGGAGGGGGTTTGCCCACATATGCGGTCCTCTCCAAGGTTTCTCATAGTCCCACTGGGGTGAGTTTTTCCTTGCCCTTACGTGGGCCCTACCGAGGATGCCGTTGTGGTTTGTGCAGCCCTTTAAGACGCTGGTGATTTCAACATAAATAAACATTGATTGATTGATAGTCTAATGTTAACGCAAACATGAGCAAAACGTCTCTTCCAAAGAAAAGTGTTGTCATTGGTTGGGTTTCGTGGCAACGGATGTGGAACAAGTGGCTGCACGCTGCAATGTTCGCAAACTACAATCCGCTTAATGCTACATTTTTATTTACACATGTATTTATTCAAGATATAGGAAGTTTATTACCTCGGGGTGTCCAAACTACAGCCCAGGGGACAAACGCAGACTATTCAATTTGGTCAGCGGTGTATTCATATCATATACAAATAGCCAGTGGTCTAGTCTCTGCCATTTTATCACCATCTGGTGGCCAACCATTGTTCCTCAACCGTTATTTAGTACTTGCAAGAAGACACGCCAGAGCATTTATTTCTATTACCCAATCCAAACAACCTTCCCTAGTCATACTGCAGAAAAAAATACAAATCTACAGGCACAATAATTCAACACAAATGGTCACACATTGATATTATAAAATGAAAAATGTCCAATCAACATAACAAAACATAAATAAATAAATACACCCATTATAAGCGGTAGAAAATGGATGGCATGGATGGCGTTATATATATATATGTGTGTTAGAGTTTGTATTTCTATCCTTCTTGAGACGTGAAGAAGGAAAAGTATCTTCCATATGAGGAGGTGTGAAGAAGTGATGACATAAATCATGGTCCTAATAACATTGCATCTACTAGACAATGTCTCATTTGTGGTGATATCTATCAAAATGAGGGTGGTCCCAAAAAAGGAGGGATTTTTCACATTGACTGTGTGTTGCTTTTAAAAGTGCTCCCCCTCTGGTCAACATATGAAATAACAAGTGTGGGTAAGAAATTGAAATGTGCCCCATTTGGCCAAAATTAATTAACAAAAATATAATTAAATATGTACATAGAGATATACTGTAATGACTTGAAGTAATGAAGATTAAAAAAACAATTATAAATACAAAAAATAACTAAAAGCTTACCTTTTTCTCACAATGTGTTGACTTTTTTCTTATAAAATTAGAAACAATTTCTCATGTTCTTTCTGTTTCTGTAATATTGCAATATTTTCTCGTATAATTAGTACTTTTTCGTACAAAATGATTACTTTTTAATACAAAATGGTGACATTTGTCTTATTAAATTCTGATTTTTATTACAATATTGCCATTTTTTTTTTTTGTTATACTCCTAAAATAGTGACATTTTCTGAATAAAAAGGTGACTTTTGTCATAATTTCGCCGAGTAAAACTCCGATTATTGTTATTATAAGACTGCCAAAATGTTAAATTCCATCCATCCATCCATTTTCTACCGCTTATTCCCTTTTTGGGGTTGCGAGGGGCGCTGGCGCCTATCTCAGCTACAATCAGGCGGAAGGCGGGGTACATCCTGGACAAGTCGCCACCACATCGCAGAAATTTTAAATTTTTCGTATTAAATTGTGACTTTTATCGAGTAAAGTTACGACTCGTTTCATAAAATTGCCAAAATTTCAAGCTTTTCTTGTAAAATTGCTACTACTGATGAGTAAAATTCCAACCTTTATCATAATATTGCACAAGTGTTCAGTTTTTCTTGTAAAATTTCGACTTGTGCCGAGTAAAATGACGACTTTTATTATAATACTGCCAAAATTCTCCGTTTTTCTAGTGAAATTTGGACCTTTTTCTTGTGAAATTTGTATGTGTTCTTGTATTTTTACCCTTCTTGAGACATGAAGAAGGAAAAGTATACTCCATAGGAGGAGGTGTGAAGAAGTGATGACATAAATCATGGTCCCAATAAAATTGCATCTAATAGACAATGTCTCATTTGTGGTGATATCCATCAAATTGAGGATGGTCCCAAAAAAAGGAGGGATTTAAAAGTGCTCCCCCTCTGGTCAACACATAAAATAACAAGTGTGTGTAAGAAATTTAAATGTGCCCCATTTGGCCGAAATTTATGTAAAAAAATATAATTAAATATGTATATAGAGTAATACTGTAATAACGTGAAGTAATAAAGATTAAAAAACAATTACAAACAAAAACATTTAAAAAAATAACTAAAAACTTACCTTTTTCTCACAGTGTGTTGACTTTTTTCATATAAAATTGGAAACAATTCCTCATATTTTCTTTCTGTTTCTGTATTATTGAAATATTCTTCAAAAAATAATTACTTTTTCATGTAAAACTATTACTTTTTAATGCAAAATGATTACATTTGTCTTTTTAAATTCTGATTTTTATCACAATATTGCCAATTTTTTAGTTATTCTCCTAAAATAGTGACATTTTCTACATAAAAAGGTGACTTTTGTCATAATTTTGCCGTGTAAAACTCTGATTATTATTATTATTATAATATTGCCAAAATGTTAAATTTTTCTTATAAAATTGTGACTTTCATCGAGTAAAATTACGACACTTTTCATAAAAATGCCAACATTTTAAGCTTTTCTTGTAAAATAGCGACTATTAATGAGTAAAAATTCCAACTTTTATGATAATGTTGCACAAATGTTCAGTTTTTCTTGTAAAGTTCGACTTGTGCTGAGTAAAATGACGACTTTTATAATAATACTGCAAAAATTCTACGTTTTTCTAGTGAAATTTGGACCTTTTTTTTGTGAAATTACAACTAATTTTTCACAACAAACTTATTTGTATGTGTATAGTATGTTTATTTAATTCATGTTGTAAATACACTTCTTTATATATCTAGAAAGGCTGCTCCTCTCAGGTCTCCAGATTGTCTGAACTACACGTTCGTGTGTGTGTGTGTATGTGTGTGCGTGTGTGTGTGTGTGTGTGTGTGTGTGTGTGTGTGTGTGTGTGTGTGTGTGTGTGTGTGTATGTGTGTGTGTGTGTGTGTGTGTGTGTGTGTGTGTGTGGCTAGCTTAGCCCGGTTAGCAAACACAGGCTGAGTAAACAGGATGAGACGAACAGGAAATCCCAGACTTTTGGTGCAGCGTCGGACAAACTGGACTCGGCTTCTTAAAGCTCTGGACACAGAAGAGCATTCTCAAAGTCCGGTATGTGTGCCACGCCCCATTTCTATATAGTCCTGGTCAAAAGTGTACGTACACTTGTAAAGAACATGATGTCATGGCTGTCTTGAGTTTGTTATTTGTTTGTGATGTAGTGACTGGAGCACATTCTTGTTGCTCATAAAAAGTTTGCTTCGTTTATGAATTTATTATCGCTGTACTGAAAATGTGAGCGATCAAAAGTATACGTACAGCAATGTTAATATTTGCTAACATGTCCCCTGGCAAGTTTCTGTTATGATCCGCCGCCCGGATCATACATTAATTTGGTTTTTGAGTCCTTTTGTGTTTTTTGTTTGTTTTTGGACTCTTCCGATCCCTGGTTTGTCACTTCCTTATTTATCTTGTCTCCATGGTTTCATATTTGTTCCACCTGCCACTTGTTTTTTCTGATTACGGCCATTATTTAAGCCTGACTACTCCCTTCATTCGGCCTAAATCCTTTGTTTGCTAGAAGCTCCATTCTTGGACTCTTGACTCACTGCTACGTTTAGCGTTAGCTTCCCGTGCGTAGGCACGCACTTTCTTCTGCCGTTTTGTACCAGTGTTATTTTATTTTTGTACATTAAACCAAGCTCTTACCTGCATCTTGGGGTGACAGTTTCACTGCATTAAGGCGCTCTTGGTAGCCATCCACAAGCTTCTGCTTACATTTTTCCACCACAAAATTGGTGCAAGTCAGCTAAATGTGTTGCTTTTCTGACATTGACTTGTTTCTTCAGCATTGTCCATACCTATAAGTCAGGACTTTGGGAAGGCCATTCTAAAACCTTCATTCCAGCCTGATTTAGCCATTCCTTTACCACTTTTGAGGTGTGTTTGGGGGTCATTGTCCTGTTGGAACACAGGACCTCTGGGCTTTTGTCAGACTTGCCACTCACAGTTAGTTTGTGTTTTAGGTTTTCCTCTTTGTGTTTAGCATTTCCTGTCCTTAGTTCCTGTCAGCACTCTTATTTTGGCCCAGATTCCTGTTCGTTTCCCTGAGTGCTTTGTTTCCCCTCAGCTGTGGCTGATTGTCACCTGGCCACACCTGGTGTCAATCAGCCCGCTCCTATTTGTACCTGCTTTGTCTTCTGGTCAGTGCTGGATTATTGTCTTGTCTTGTACTGTCACTCTCAAAGAAATGCATTAATATAAATATTTTTTACTTTAAATGTTTCAATCAACTTTATATCTCTCTGTCCATTAAAATTTTATTATTATTTTTATTATCATGTTTTATTTTGATTTATTCCGCTTTTGTCAAACAAAACCTTGTTTTTTTTGTATGGCAACCCCCCAAAAAATCTATATTTTTCCCATAAAAAAATAACATTTAATGTGATTTTAATTCATAAAAACATTGAATTTGATGTGTTGTTATTATTTGAAAAATGACAGTTTTAAGTACAAATATTTTTTCCTTGTCAGACTTTTTGTACATATTTTTTTTTAAGTTTCAATGTCCATTTTGACGTACAAAATCTTGCTTTTTGATGTCAAAAACTTAAAATATGCAACATTTTTCACCCCAAAACTGCTCAAATTGGAATATTTGATGTGAATTATATGAAATTATAATAATTATGCATTAGGAATTAAAAAGGTAAATTATGTATAAAACATTGCTTTGGAGTAAGTATTGTTTTTTTGTTTTTTTTGTTATAATAAAAATACCAGACTAAAGGTCTTAGTCTTTAAAGTATTCAACATGAGTCAAATAAAAATATATATTATCTTTAATTGCAATAATAATTTTTCGGGATCAACTTCATATCTATCTGTCCTTTATAAGTTTATTATTATTTGTATTAAATGTTTTATTTTGATTTATTCCCTTTGTTTTTTTTTGTATGGCAAAGTCAGCAAAAAAAATCTATATTTTCCCCGTGAAAATGAAACATTAAATGTGATTTTGATTCATAAAAACATTGAATTTGATGTGTTAGTATTATTTGAACAGTGACAGTTTTAAAGTAAAAATATTTCTTCCTTGACATATATATTTATTTTATTTCTTTGAAGTTTTATGCCCATTTAGTTTGAGAAAATTCCACAAACTCTAAAATATGCAATATATATGTTATTTTAACTTGAAAGAATTACATTTTTAGATCAACTTCATATCTATCTGTCCAATATAAGTTTATTATTTTTATTATATGTTTTATTTTGATTTATTCCCTTTTTGTAAATTAAAGCCTATTTTTTTTTGTATGGCAAACACAAAATATTCAATATTTTTCTCATAAAAATGAAACATTTATTGTGATTTTAATTCATAAAAAATGTAATTTGATGTGTTATTATTATTCGAACAATGACAGTTTTAAAGTAAAAATATTTCTTCCTTGACATATATTTTTATTTTATTTTTTGGAAGTTTTATGACCATTTAGTCTGAGAAAATTTTACAAAAATATACAAAATGCAACATTTTCACCCCAAAAATGCTCAAGGTGGAATATTTGATGTGAATTATAGCAAATTAAAATAATTATGCATAAAGCCTTAAATAAGTAAATCATTTATAAACCATTTCTTTGGAGTGAGTATTGTTTTTTTGTTAATATAAAAATATTCGACGAAAGGTCTTAGTCTTTAAAGTATTCAACATAAGTCAAATAACAATATATGTTATTTTTACTTGCAATAATACAACATTTTTAGATCAACTTCATATCTATCCGTCCTTGTGTTTTATTTTAATTTATTTCATTTTTGTCAAATAAAGCCTTGGTTTTTTTGTATGGCAAACACAAGAAATTCAATATTCTTACCATAAAAATTAAACATTTTTAATGCGATTTTATGTCATAAAAACATTTAATATAATGTGTTATTATTATTTGAACAATGACCGTTTTGAATTAAAATATTTCTTTGTTGACGTACATTTTTATTTTGTCCATTTTGTCCTAGAAAAATCTTGCTTTTTTATGGCAAAAACTTAAAATATGCAACATTTTTCACCCCAGAAATGCTCAAGGTGGATAATTTGATGTGAATTATAGCAAATTATAATAATTATGCATAAAGCCTTAAATAGGTAAATTCTTTTTAAAACATTGCTTTGGAGTTTGTTTGTTTTTTGTTCAAATCAAGTATCAGACTAAAGTTCTTAGTCTTTAAAGTGTTCAACATAAATCAAATAATATATTATTTTTAATTGCAATCACTATTTTTTGTCCATTATAAGTTTGTATTATTTTTATCATATGTTTTATTTTGATTTATTCCTTTTTTTTTCAAATAAAACCTTGTTTTTTTTTTTGTATGGCAAAAAATTTTCACATAAAAATGAAACATTTAATGTCATTTTTGTCATAAAAACATTGAATTTAATGTACTATTATTATTTGAACCATGACAGTTTTAAAGTAGAAATACAAACATTCTGCATGATATCTTTGTGTTATTAAAGTCAACATTGTCCCGTTTTTTTTCACCTGTTTGCTCTTTTTTTCCACTTTTTATGTCATTTTTGTGTAATAAAAGAGAAGAAGTACATGTTGTCGTGCGAGAGCTGGTCTTTGTCCTTGACTGCTTCCTTCTGGCTTCACACTCCATTGAACAAGTGTGCCAGCAAATGTCTGCTTGGCCTTTTGGGCCTGAAGGAAGAACTGGTCCACATGGCCAGAAAGCAAGATGGTGACATTATTTCCGTAACGTAAACATGACAAAATCAGCATGAGAGCTTTAAGGTCATCAGACCAGTCCTTTTAAGGTCCTAGGTCCTAAACCAGGGTGGTCCCAACTTGTTCCACGGACTAAAACATCAAAGTATTTGGGGCCTTTATGTATTTGACATAGTCATCATTTTTACCTTTAGGGCTCCCCTCTACTTTGGGTTCGGGCAAAAAATAGTTCAAAATAAGTCATCAATATATATACAATTTTTTCCAACGCTTTAATCTCTAGATTAACTTCCGACATCATTTTATTATTTGGATTTTAATGCCCTTTTAAAAAAAAGACAACACAGTTTTTTATGACAAAAACAGGAAATATGCAACATTTTCCCCACCCACAACAAAGTTCACAGTAGAATTATTATTATCAATAATTATTGTTATTAAATTATACTCTTTATTCATTGTTATTACTATTTAAAGTATTCATTTTAGTGTTTATATTAAAATTATTATTTCTTGTATTATTATTTTTATTATTATTAAATTAAATTCTGTATTTATTGTTATTTGTATTACATTTATTTGTTGTATGTGTATATTAATTGTATTATTATTATTATTAATATTATTACTATTGTTACTATTAATATTATTATTATTGATGTTATTATTATTGTTATTGTTATCATTATATTATATTCAGTATTCATTGTTATTTTATTACATGCATTCATTTTTGTGTTTGTATTATTATTATTATTATTATTTTTATTATTATATTAAGCTTTTCATTCATTGTTATGTAAATTACATGTATTTATTTTTGTGTTTATATTTTTACTATTATTATATTAAATCATACATTCATTGTAATTTGTATGACCTTTATTTATTTGTATGTTATTATTATTATAATTATTATTATTAGTGGTAGTAGTATACTCTTTATTCTTTGTTATTTGTATTAAATGTATTTATTTTTGGGTTGATATTATTACTATTATTTTTATTAAACTATCATATCTAATTCTGTATTCATTGTTATTTTTATTACGTTTATTTATTTGATGTTTACATTATTATTATTATTATTATTATTATTATTATTATTTATATTATTATTATTATTATTTTTATTGGATTTTTATATTCTGTATTAATTGTTATTTGTATTACATTTATTTATTTTTTGTTTACATTACTAATATTATTATTATTATTATTATTATTTTTACACTCTTTATTCATTGTTATGTAAATGTATTTATTTATGTTTGTGTTTATATTATTACTATTATTATATTATATTCTGTATGCATTGTTATTTACATTACATGTATTTATTTTATTTTTATATTATTATTATATAATATTCTGTATTCATTGTTACTTCTATTACATTTAATAATGTTTGTGTTTATATTATAATAATAATTATATTATTATTATTTTTATATTATATGATGTATTCATTTTTATTTTTATTACATTTATTTATTCATTCTTCTTCTTCTTCTTCTTCTTCCTATTATTATTATTATTATTATTGTTATTATCATTATTCATATTTTATATTATTTTTTATTTCATTAAATGTATTTATCTTTGTGGTTTTATTGTTATTACTATGATTATTATGCTGATAATCATTATTATAATGTTTGTATTATTGTAATATATTCTGTATTTATGGTTATTATTATTATTATTATTATTATTATTATTATATTCTGTATTATTCATATTTTTTACTATATTTATTAATTTTTTTGTAATTATTATTATTATATTATTATTATTATTATTATAATGGGGCTTCACGGTGGTAGAGGGGTTAGTGCGTCTGCCTCACAGCACGAAGGTTGTGAGGCAGACTTGTCCAGGTGGTACCCTGCCTTCCGCCCCGCGACCCCAAAAGAGAATACGCGGTAGAAAATGGATGGATGGATTATTATTATTAGTAAGCTTATATTCAACTCTGTATTCATTCTTATTTGTATTACATTCATTTATTTTTGTGCTTGTTACTATTATTATTATTATTATTATTATTATTATTATTATTATTATTATATTATATTCCATATTCATAGTTTTTTTATTACAGTTATTATTTATTTTTATGTCGATTTAATTTAGTGAGGCAGCGGCGGCTTTTTCAAAAGAGAGTTTCCTACCTCCGTGAATAATCAACTTTGACCTTGCAGACGATCACATGTTTATTCACCACGCTTGGTTTGAAGTGTACATTACCCACAAGCCCCTGGGGCGCCCAGTGCCGTACTTGGCGTGTGTGCCGGCAGAAAAGAGAGGCACCATGGGAGGCAATTGGATCAGAGGCGCTCATGCACGCAGCACACACACACACACACACACACACACACACACACATCTGTGAAAAGGTCCATACAGGTTTTGGAGCAACATATGTTGTCATCCAAGCAAAGTTATCATGGACGCCCCTGCTTATTTCAGCAAGACAATGCCAAACCAGGTGTTACAACAGCGTGGCTTCATAGTAAAATAGTGCAGGTACTAGACTGGCCTGCCTGTAGTCCAGACCTGTCTCCAATTGAACATTTTGTTGCCTAAAATAGGACAGCGGAGACCCCGGACTGTTGAAGGACTGAAGCTCTACATAAAACAAGAATGGGAAATAATTCCACTTTCAAAGCTTCAACAATTAGTTTCCTCAGTTCCCAAACGTTTATTGGGTGTTGTTGATAGAAAAGGTGATGTAACACAGTGGTGAACATGCCCTTTCCCAACTACTTTGGCACCTGTTGCAGCCATGAAATCCCAAGTTAATTAATATATATATATGTATACATATATATGTCTGTGTTTGTGAGGAGTGTGTGTGTTGTATTTGTGTGTTTGTGAGGAGTGTGTGTGTTGTATTTGTGTGTTTGTGAGGAGTGTGTGTGTGTGTCGTGTAAGTATGTTTGTTAGGACGTGTGTGTTGTATTTGTTTGTTTGTCAGGAGTGTACGTCTTGTATTTGTGTTTGGGACTAGTGTGTGTGTGTTGTGTTTGTGTGTTTGTGAAGGGTGTGTGTGTGTTGTGCTTGTGAGGATGTCAGTGTGTGTGTTGTGTGTTTGTGAAGGGTGTGTGTGTTGTGTTTGTGTGCTTGTGAAGGGTGTGTGTGTTGTGATTGTGCGTTTGTGAAGGGTGTGTGTGTTGTGTTTGTGAGGATGTCAGTGTGTGTGTTGTGTGTTTGTGAAGGGTGTGTGTGTTGTGTTTGTGTGCTTGTGAAGGGTGTGTGTGTTGTGATTGTGCGTTTGTTAAGGGTGTGTGAGTTGTGTTTGTGAGGATGAAAGTGTGTGTGTGTTTGTGAGGATGATAGTGTGCGTGTTGTGTTTGTGTGTTTGTGAAGGGTGTGTGTGTTGTGTTTGTGAGGATGACAGTGTGTGTATTGTGTTAGTGTGTTTGTGAAGGGTGTGGGTGTTGTATTTTTGTGTTTGTGAAGAGTGTGTGTGTTGTGTTTGTGTGTTTGTGAATGGTGTGTGTGTTGTGTTTGTGAGGATGGCAGTGTGTGTGTTGTGTGTTTGTGAAGGGTGTGTGTGTTATGTTTGTGAGGATGACAGTGTGTGTATTGTGTTTGTGTGTTTGTGAAGGGTGTGGGTGTTGTATTTTTGTGTTTGTGAAGGGTGTGTGTGTGTTGTGTTTGTGAAGGGGGTGTAAGTTGTGTTTGTGTGTTTGTGAAGGGTGTGTGTTGTGTTTGTGAGGATTACAGTGTGTGTGTTGTGTGTTTGTGAAGGGTGTGTGTGTGTTGTGTTTGTGTGATTGTGAAGTGTGTGTGTGTTGTGATTGTGTGTTTGTTAAGGGTGTGTGTGTTGTGTTTGTGAGGATGTCAGTGTGTGTGTTGTGTGTTTGTGAAGGGTGTGTGTGTTGTGTTTGTGTGCTTGTGAAGGGTGTGTGTGTTGTGATTGTGTGTTTGTTAAGGGTGTGTGTGTTGTGTTTGTGAGGATGAAAGTGTGTGTGTGTCTGTGAGGATGACAGTGTGTGTGTTGTGTTTGTGTGTTTGTGAAGGGTGTGTGTGTTATGTTTGTGAGGATGACAGTGTGTGTATTGTGTTTGTGTGTTTGTGAAGGGTGTGGGTGTTGTATTTTTGTGTTTGTGAAGGGTGTGTGTGTGTTGTGTTTGTGAAGGGGGTGTAAGTTGTGTTTGTGTGTTTGTGAAGGGTGTGTGTTGTGTTTGTGAGGATTACAGTGTGTGTGTTGTGTGTTTGTGAAGGGTGTGTGTGTGTTGTGTTTGTGTGATTGTGAAGTGTGTGTGTGTTGTGATTGTGTGTTTGTTAAGGGTGTGTGTGTTGTGTTTGTGAGGATGTCAGTGTGTGTGTTGTGTGTTTGTGAAGGGTGTGTGTGTTGTGTTTGTGTGCTTGTGAAGGGTGTGTGTGTTGTGATTGTGTGTTTGTTAAGGGTGTGTGTGTTGTGTTTGTGAGGATGAAAGTGTGTGTGTGTCTGTGAGGATGACAGTGTGTGTGTTGTGTTTGTGTGTTTGAGAAGGGTGTGTGTGTTTTGTTTGTAAGGATTACAGTGTGTATGTTGTGTTTGTGTGTTTGTGAGGGGTGTGTGTGTTAAGTTTGTGAGGATGTCAGTGAGTGTGTTGTGTTTGGTTGTTGTGAAGTGTGTGTGTGTTGTGTTTGTGTGTTTGTGAAGGGTGTGTGTGTTGAGTTTGTGAGGATGGCAGTGTGTGTGTTGTGTGTTTGTGAAGGGTGTGTGTGTGTTGTGTTTGTGTGATTGTGAAGTGTGTGTGTGTGTTGTGATTTTGTGTTTGTTAAGGGCGTGTGTGTTGTGTTTGTGAGGATGAAAGTGTGTGTGTGTCTGTGAGGATGACAATGTGTGTGTTGTGTTTGTGTGTTTGTGAAGGGTGTGTGTGTTGTGTTTGTGTGTTTGTGAAGGGTGTGTGTGTTGTGTTTGTGAGGATGGCAGTGTGTGTGTTGTGTTTGTGTGTTTGTGAAGGGTTTGTGTGTTGTGTTTGTGAGGATGGCAGTGTGTGTGTTTTGTTTGTGTGTTTGTGAAGGGTGTGTGTGTTGTGTTTGTGAGAATGGCAGTGTGCGTGTTGTGTTTGTGTGTTTGTGAAGATGTCAGTGTGTGTGTTGTGTTTGTGTGTTTGTGAAGGGTGTGTGTGTTGTGTTTGTGAGGATGACAGTGTGTGTGTTGTGTTTGTGTGTTTGTGAAGGGTGTGTGTTTTGTGTTTGTGAGGATGGCAGTGTGTGTGTGTTTGTGAGGATGACAGTGTGTGTGTTGTGTTTGTGTGTTTGTGAAGGGTGTGTGTGTTGTGATTGTCCGTTTGTTAAGGGTGTGTGTGTTGTGTTTGTGTGTTTGTGAAGGGTGTGTGTGTTGTGTTTGTGAGGATGGCAGTGCGTGTGTGTGTTGTGTGTGTGTGTGTGTGTGTGTGTTTGATGGGGAGTCAGAGAGCGTGACATGTGACATGTGTCATGTGAGCAGCAGCAAGTGAAAGTGAAAGTGAAAGTGAAAGCTGAACAAACATGATGTCCAGGGTGGAGTTGAGCTTGTTTGCTGCAGACAAAAACAAAACAAAACAAAACAAAACAAAACAAAACAAAACAAAAAAAGCAGCAGCTTCAATAAATAAAACATGTTTGCTTCAATGTTGATTTACTCCTTTTTTTTTCTTCTCCATTCCACACAATCAAACATTTTCTCTCAACAACTTTCAGGAAAATAATCATTTAAAAGTATTTTTTATTTTAGTATCCATTTGTGATATGTACTTTGTTTAATGTATGATTTATTATTAGATGTATTGGATATGATGTATTGTAAACATATGGTATTATTGTATCATATATTATATATCATATTTAATATGTGGTATGTTATATGATATTTGTGTGTGTGCGAGGACGTGTGTGTCGTGTTTGTGTGTTTCTATGTTATGTGAGTACACGTATGTTGTGTTTGTGTGTTTGCAAGGACATGTGTGACGTGTTTGTGTGTTTGTGAGGATGTGTGTGTCGTGTTTGTGTATGTGTGCTTGCGAAAACGTGTGTGTTGTATTTGTGTATTTGCGAAGACGGGTAAGTCGTGTTTGTGTTTTTGCGAGGACGTGTGTGACGTGTTTGTGTGTTTGCGAGTACATGTGTGAAGATTTTGTTTGTTAGCGATGACGTGTGTGTCGGGTTTGTGTGTTTGCGAGGACGTGTGTGTCGTGTTTGTGTTTTTGTGAGGAAGTATGTGACGTTTTTTATTCGTAAGTGAGGGCGTGTGTGTCGTGTTTGTGTGTTTGCAAGGACGTGTGTGACGTTTTTGTGTTGGCGAGGACATGTGTGATGTTTTTGTTTGTTGGCAAGGACGTGTGTGTCGTGTTTGTGTGTTTGCAAGGACGTGTGTGTTGTGTTTTGTGCTTGCAAAGACGTGTGTGTTGTGTTTGTGTATTTGCGAAGACATGTAAATCGTGTTTGTGTGTTTGCGAGGACATGTGACGTTTTTGTTTGTTAGTGAGGATGTGTGTGTCGTTTTTGTGTGTTTGCGAGGACATGTGTGACGTTTTTGTGTGTTTGCGGGGACATGTGTGACGTTTTTGTGTCTTTGCGAGGACGTGTGTGACGTTTTTGTTTGTTAGCGAGGATATGTGTATTGTTTTTGTGTGTTTGCGAGGACGTGTGTGACATTTTTTTGTGTTTTCGAGGATGTGAGTGTCGTGTTTGTGTGTTTGCGAGGACAAGTGTGTTGTGTTTATTTTTTTGAGAGGACGTGTGTGACGTGTTTGTGTGTTTGCAAGGACGTGTGTGTCGTGTGTGTAGTGTTATTGTGTTTGTAAGGATGTATGTGTCTTGTTTATGTGTTTGCAAGGACGTGTGTGTTGTGTTTTTGTTTGTGTGTTTGCAAAGACGTGTTTGACGTGTTTGTGTGTTTGCGAGGACATGTGTGACGTGTTTGTGTGTTTGTGAGGATGTGTGTGTCGTGTTTGTGTTTGTGTGCTTGCGAAAACGAGTGTGTTGTATTTGTGTATTTGCGAAGACGTGTAAGTCGTGTTTGTGTTTTTGCGAGGACGTGTGTGACGTGTTTGTGTGTTTGCGAGTACATGTGTGAAGATTTTGTTTGTTAGCGATGACGTGTGTGTCGGGTTTGTGTGTTTGCGAGGACGTGTGTGTCGTGTTTGTGTTTTTGTGAGGAAGTATGTGACGTTTTTTATTCGTAAGTGAGGGCGTGTGTGTCGTGTTTGTGTGTTTGCAAGGACGTGTGTGACGTTTTTGTGTTGGCGAGGACATGTGTGATGTTTTTGTTTGTTGGCAAGGACGTGTGTGTCGTGTTTGTGTGTTTGCAAGGACGTGTGTGTTGTGTTTTGTGCTTGCAAAGACGTGTGTGTTGTGTTTGTGTATTTGCGAAGACATGTAAATCGTGTTTGTGTGTTTGCGAGGACATGTGACGTTTTTGTTTGTTAGTGAGGATGTGTGTGTCGTTTTTGTGTGTTTGCGAGGACATGTGTGACGTTTTTGTATGTTTGCGGGGACATGTGTGACGTTTTTGTGTCTTTGCGAGGATGTATGTGACGTTTTTGTTTGTTAGCGAGGATATGTGTATTGTTTTTGTGTGTTTGCGAGGACGTGTGTGACTTTTTTTGTGTTTTCGAGGATGTGAGTGTCGTGTTTGTGTGTTTGCGAGGACAAGTGTGTTGTGTTTATTTTTTTGAGAGGACGTGTGTGACGTGTTTGTGTGTTTGCAAGGACGTGTGTGTCGTGTGTGTAGTGTTTGTGTGTTTGTAAGGATGTATGTGTCTTGTTTATGTGTTTGCAAGGACGTGTGTGTTGTGTTTTTGTTTGTGTGTTTGCAAAGACGTGTTTGACGTGTTTGTGTGTTTGCGAGGACATGTGTGACGTGTTTGAGTGTTTGCGAGGACGTTTGTGACGTGTTTGTGTGTTTGCGAGGACGTGTGTTGTGCTTTTGTCTTTGCGAAAACGTGTGCGACGTGTTTGCGAGGACGTGTGTGATGTTTTTGTGTGTTTGCAAGGACATGTGTGACGTTTTTGTTTGTTAGCGAGGCCGTGTGTGTCGTGTTTGTGTGTGTGCGAGGACGTGTGTGTCGTGTTTGTGTGTGTGCGAGGACGTGTGTGTGTATTAATTGTGTGTTTCTATGTTATGTGTGTACGTGTATGTCATGTTTGTGAGGACGTGTTTGAAGTGTTTGTGTGTTTGCGAAGACGTGTGTGTCCTGTTTGTGTGTTCGCGAGGACGAGTGTGTCGTGTTTGTGGGTTTGCAAGAACGTGTGTGACGTGTTTGTGTTTGTGCGAGGACGTGTGCGTCGTGTTTGTTTCTATGTTATGTGAGTATGTGTATGTCGTTTTTGTTTGTTAGCGAGGACATGTGTGTCGTGTTTGTGTGTGTGCGAGACGTGTGTGTCGTGTTTGTGTTTTTCTATGTTATGGCAGTATGTGTATGTCGTGTTTGTGTGTTTGTGAGGACGTGTTTGAAGTGTTTTTGTGTTTGCGAGGATGTGTGTGTCATGTTTGTGTGTTCGCGAGGACGTGTGTGTCGTGTTCGTGAGGGCGTGTGTGACGTGTGTGTGTGTTTGCGAGGACGTTTGTGATGTGTTTGTGTGCTTGCGAAAACGTTTGTGACGAGTTTGTGTGTTTGCGAGGACGTGTGTTACGTGTTTGTGTGTTTGCGAGGACGTGTGTTGTGCTTACGTGTTTGCGAAAACGTGTTTTGTGTTTGCGAGTACGTGTGTGACGTTTTTGTGTCTTTCCGAGGACATGTGTTGTGTTCTGTGATTGCGAAAACGTGTGTAACATGTTTGCGAGGACGTGTGTGACGTCTTTGTGTGTTTGCGAGGACGTGTGTGTGTTTCTATGTTATGTGTGTACGTGTATGTCATGTTTGTGAGGACGCGTTTGAAGTGTCTGTGTGTTTGCGAAGACGTGTGTGTCCTGTTTGTGTGTTCGCGAGGACGAGTGTGTCGTGTTTGTGGGTTTGCAAGAACGTGTGTGACGTGTTTGTGTTTGTGCGAGGACGTGTGCGTCGTGTTTGTTTCTATGTTATGTGAGTATGTGTATGTCGTTTTTGTTTGTTAGCGAGGACATGTGTGTCGTGTTTGTGTGTGTGCGAGACGTGTGTGTCGTGTTTGTGTTTTTCTATGTTATGGCAGTATGTGTATGTCGTGTTTGTGTGTTTGTGAGGACGTGTTTGAAGTGTTTTTGTGTTTGCGAGGATGTGTGTGTCATGTTTGTGTGTTCGCGAGGACGTGTGTGTCGTGTTCGTGAGGGCGTGTGTGACGTGTGTGTGTGTTTGCGAGGACGTTTGTGATGTGTTTGTGTGCTTGCGAAAACGTTTGTGACGAGTTTGTGTGTTTGCGAGGACGTGTGTTACGTGTTTGTGTGTTTGCGAGGACGTGTGTTGTGCTTACGTGTTTGCGAAAACGTGTTTTGTGTTTGCGAGTACGTGTGTGACGTTTTTGTGTGTTTCCGAGGACATGTGTTGTGTTCTGTGATTGCGAAAACGTGTGTAACATGTTTGCGAGGACGTGTGTGACGTCTTTGTGTGTTTGCGAGGACGTGTGTATCGTGTTTGTGTGTTTGCGAGGACATGTGTGACGTTTTTGTTTGTTAGCGAGGACGTGTGTGTCGTATTTGTGTGTATATATGTTTTGTGAGTACGTGTATGTCGTGTTTGTGTGTAAGTGAGGACGTGTTTGAAGTGTTTGTGTGTTTGCGAGGATGTGTGTGTCGTGTTTAGTGAACATTTTTGAAAATTTAGCGAAAAATCTGTGAACATTTTGTAAGACATTTGTGAAAACTTTGTGAAAATTTGTGTAAAAAATAGTGAAAATTTGGTTTAAAAAATAGTGACAATTTGTGGAAAATATGGTGACATTTTTCTAAAAAATAATTGAAAATTTAGTGAAAAGTAGTGAACATTTTGTGAAAAATCAGTGAAAATTTAGTGGACATTTTGTAAAAATTTAGTGAAAAATATCGAACATTTAGTGAAAATTTATTTTTAAAAATAGTGAAAATTTAGTGAAAAATCTGTGAAAATTTAGTGAAAATTTAGTTTTAAAAATTGTGAAAATTTTGTGAAAATCAGTGATCATTTAGGGAAACTTTAGTAAAAATGTAGTGAAAATTAATGTGAAAAATAGTGAAAAGTTAATGAAAATGTAGTGTCAATCTAGTGAAAAATAGTGAAAATTTAGTGAAAATTCAGTGAAAATTGGTGGAAATTTGGTGACAATTTAGTCAAAATTTAGTAAAACATTTGTGAAAATTTGTGAAAATTTGTGTAAAAAATAGTGAAAATTTGGTTTAAAAAATAGTGAAAATTTATGGAAAATATAGTGACATTTTTCTAAAAAAAAAATTGAAAATTTAGTGAAAAGTAGTGTACATTTTGTGAAAAATCAGTGAAAATTTAGTGGAAATTTTGTAAAAATTTTGTGAAAATTAGTGGAAAAAGTAATGAAAATTTAGTGAAAAGAGCTGAGAGTTGTGTTTCTTCAATGTTTGTCCAGATGTGGGAGTGATGAGGACGGCATGCAGCCTGAGAAAAGTCCGGGGGTCACATGACCGACCTTCTCCACATCAAGTAGGTCAGCGCCTAAAGGACCACGGGGAAGAAGTACAACACAATCATTGCTCGGCCAAGTGTGCGCTTCATTCGCGCGCCTGCGGGAGTCTGCGGGCCAGTCTGGCCGTGACACCATGTTTGTCTTCCACGCAACAATCCCATGATGCACCGGGACTTCCCTAGCAGCGTGTTGTTTGCATTTCTTATTTAAACTACACAAAGTACACAACATGAGAAGCAGAGTGGTCCTCTCTTAAAAACATTGATTTTAATATTGATCACTAAGCAGCGACTAACCTGCACTCTGACTTCCTGCTCGGTGGAAAGTAAGCTTCAAAATAAAAGCCAAGCAGTATTAACCTAAATGTTTGTTTTTGGAGTCAAAACAGACAACATGATTAGGGTAGGTGTGTTTGATAAGAATATCAAACATCACATTTGATATTTTGTTATTTCACACACGGCTCTGTTTTACTTGATCATATCGGGCGATACGACAACGATGATATTTTGATACAGTTGACAAGATGTGAGGACGTGTGTGACGTGTTTGTGTGTTTGCACGAACGTGTGTGTTGTGTTTGTGTGTTTGCGATAACGTGTTTGCCGTTTCTGTGTGTTTGCGAGGACGTGTGTGACGTGTTGTGTGTTTGCGAAAACCTGTGTGACGTGTTTGCGAGGACGTGTGTGACGTGTTTGTGTGTTTGCGAGGACGTGTGTGTCGTGTTTGTGTGTTTGGGAGGACGTGTGTGTTGTGTTTGTGTGTCTGCGAGGACGTGTGTGTTGTGTTTGTGTGTTTGCATGGACGTGTGTGACGTGTTTGTGTGTTTGCGAGGACGTGTGTGACGTGTTTGCGAGGACGTGTGTGACGTGTATGTGTGTTTGTGTGTTTGCGAGGACGTGTGTGTCGTGTTTGTGTGTTTGCGAAAACCTGTGTGACGTGTTTGCGAGGACGTGTGTGACGTGTATGTGTGTTTGTGTGTTTGCGAGGACGTGTGTGTCGTGTTTGTGTGTTTGGGAGGATGTGTGTGTCGTGTTTGTGTGTTTGGGAGGACGTGTGTGACGTGTTTGTGGGTTTGCTAGGACGTGTGTGACGTTTTTGTTTGTTGGCGAGGATGTGTGTGTCGTGTTTATTTGTTTGCTAGGACGTGTGTGTCGTGTTTTTTGTGTTTGCAAACACGTTTGTGACGTGTTTGTGGGTTTGCTAGGACGTGTGTTCTGTGTTTTTGCGTTTGCGAGGACGTTTGTGACGTGTTTGTGGGTTTGCGAAGACGTGTATGACGTGTTTGTGTTTGCTAGGATGTGAGTGACGTGTTTGTGTGTTTGCGAGGACATGTGTGTTGTGTGTGATGTGTTTGCTAGGACGCGTGTGACGTGTTTGTGTGTTTGCTAGGACGTGTGTGTCGTGTTTTTTGTGTTTGCAAGGATGTTTCTGACGGGTTTTTTTGTGTTTGCGAGGACGTGTGTTCTGTGTTTGTGTGTTTGCTAGGACGTGTGTGGTCCTTTCTTAAAAACAATGATTTTAATATCAATCACTAAGCAGCGAATGACATACAGTCTGACTTCCTGTTCGGTGGAAAGTAAGCTTCAAAATAAAAGCCAAGCAGTATTAACCTAGAATATTGTCCTTGGAGTCAAAACAGACAACATGATTAGGGTAGGTGTGTTTGATAAGAATATTTTACATGATCAGCTCGGACGATACGACAACGATGCTAAGAATTTTGATACAGTTGACAAGATATCACTTTTCTAACGTTTATGATTTACGTTGCTAACAAATATTTGGGTTCTGTTGTGGCAAAATGAATGTTTTAGTAACCTCTTGTCTAGTCTTGATTGTGTTGTTTCACCTCAACTGAATCGTCCTTGATTGAAGACATTTATGGGCCTGATGCATTCACCGAGCTCACCGGGGATGTATCTCATACTTTGGCTCTCCAAACATAGGACAAAGACTGCTGGGATGTTGGGAGATTACTGATTAATGTTGCATTTGTCCTCTAATCGAAGGCAACTCTTCAAATGGGTTTTATTTTGTGAATGACGCCGCCTTGTCCAACACATTCCTGTTTTTGTTGATATCCAAAAGAGTCGGAGGAGAGATCGACTACACGAAAATGTTAAATGAGCCATAATGGAGGGAAAATACAAAAAACTCTATATAAGTGTTATAATGAAGGCAACACATGATGTAAGTGTTTATATTAGCCTACTATCAAAATGACTTTGAAGGTCTTATATAAAAATAAAAATAAAATTTATTTTTAACAGGAATGTCACATTTTTAAAAATGTGACATTCGGGAGTTGGTAAAAAAACCATGAAATCAATTTTAAATATTTTTAATGGTCAATATTTACTAATGTCCGAGTCTTAACTAATTACACTGGTAGTCCGAGGTACAGTACTACTGTGTGAGGGTCCTGAGGTACAGTATTACAAGGTGAGGGTCCTGAGGTACAGTACTACTAGGTGAGGGTCCTGAGGTACAGTATTACAAGTTGAGGGTCCTGAGGTACAGTATTACAAGGTGAGGGTCCTGAGGTACAGTACTACTAGGTGAGGGTCCTGAGGTACAGTATTACAAGGTGAGGGTCCTGAGGTACAGTACTACTAGGTGAGGGTCCTGAGGTACAGTATTACAAGTTGAGGGTCCTGAGGTACAGTATTACTAGGTGAGGGTCCAGATGTACAGTACTACTGTGTGAGGGTCCTGAGGTACAGTACTACTGTGTGAGGGGTCCCGAGGTACAGTATTACAAGTTGAGGGTCCCGAGGTACAGTACTACTAGGTGAGGGTCCCGAGGTACAGTATTACAAGTTGAGGGTCCCGAGGTACAGTACTACTAGGTGAGGGTCCCGAGGTACAGTATTACAAGTTGAGGGTCCCGAGGTACAGTACTACTAGGTGAGGGGTCCTGAGGTACAGTACTACTAGGTGAGGGGTCCCGAGGTACAGTACTACTAAGTGAGGGTCCTGAGGTACAGTACTACTAAGTGAGGGTCCCGAGGTACAGTACTACTAGGTGAGGGTCCTGAGGTACAGTACTACTAAGTGAGGGTCCTGAGGTACAGTACTACTAGGTGAGGGTCCTGAGGTACAGTACTACTAGGTGAGGGGTCCCGAGGTACAGTACTACTAGGTGAGGGTCCTGAGGTACAGTACTACTAAGTGAGGGTCCCGAGGTACAGTACTACTAGGTGAGGGTCCTGAGGTACAGTACTACTAGGTGAGGGTCCCGAAGTACAGTACTACTAAGTGAGGGACCCGAGGTACAGTACTACTAGGTGAGGGTCCTGAGGTACAGTACTACTAGGTGAGGGTCCTGAGGTACAGTACTACTAAGTGAGGGTCCTGAGGTACAGTACTACTAGATGAGGGTCCTGAGGTACAGTACTACTAGGTGAGGGGTCCCGAGGTACAGTACTACTAGGTGAGGGTCCTGAGGTACAGTACTACTAAGTGAGGGTCCCGAGGTACAGTACTACTAGGTGAGGGTCCTGAGGTACAGTACTACTAGGTGAGGGTCCCGAAGTACAGTACTACTAGGTGAGGGTCCTGAGGTACAGTACTACTAGGTGAGGGGTCTTGAGGTACAGTACTACTAGGTGAGGGTCCTGAGGTACAGTACTACTAGGTGAGGGGTCCCGAGGTACAGTATTACTAGGTGAGGGTCCCAAGGTACAGTACTACTAGGTGAGAGTCCCGAGGTACAGTACTACTAGGTGAGGGTCCTGAGGTACAGTACTACTAGGTGAGAGTCCCGAGGTACAGTACTACTAGGTGAGGGTCCCGAGGTACAGTACTACTAGGTGAGGGTCCTGAGGTACAGTACTACTAGGTGAGAGTCCCGAGGTACAGTACTACTAGGTGAGGGTCCCGAGGTACAGTACTACTAGGTGGGAGTCCCGAGGTACAGTAATACAAGGTGAAGGTCCTGAGGTACAGTACTACTAGGTGAGGGTCCTGAGGTACAGTACTACTAGGTGAGGGTCCCGAGGTACAGTATTACTAGGTGAGGGTCCTGAGGTACAGTATTACTAGGTGAGGGTCCTGAGGTACAGGACTACTAGGTGAGGGTCCTGAGGTACAGTATTACTAGGTGAGGGTCCTGAGGTACAGTATTACTAGGTGAGGGTCCTGAGGTACAGTATTACTAGGTGAGGGTTCCTGAGGTACAGTACTACTAGGTGAGGGGTCCTGAGGTACAGTACTACTAGGTGAGGGGTCCTGAGGTACAGTACTACTAGGTGAGGGGTCCTGAGGTACAGTACTAATGTTTGATGGGTCTTGAGGTACAGTACTACTAGGTGAGGGTCCTGAGGTACAGTACTACTATGTGAGGGTCCTGAGGTACAGTATTTCAAGGTGAGGGGTCCCGAGGTACAGTACTACTGTGTGAGGGTCCTGAGGTACAGTATTACAAGATGAGGGTCCTGAGGTACAGTACTACTAGGTGAGGGGTCCCAAGGTACAGTATTTCAAGGTGAGGGGTCCTGAGGTACAGTACTACTAGGTGAGGGGTCCTGAGGTACAGTACTACTAGGTGAGGGGTCCCGAGGTACAGTATTAAAAGTTGAGGGTCCTGAGGTACAGTATTCCTAGGTGAGGGTCCTGAGGTACAGTATTACTAGGTTATGGGTCCTGAGGTACAGTACTAATGTTTGATGGGTCTTGAGGTACAGTACTACTAGGTAAGGGTCCTGAGGTACTGTATTACTAGGTGAGGGTCCTGGGGTACAGTACTACTAGGTGAGGGTCCCGAGGTACAGGATTACTAGGTGAGGGTCCCGAGGTACAGTACTACTAGGTGAGGGTCCCGAGGTACAGTACTACTGTGTGAGGGTCCTGAGGTACAGTACTACTGTGTGTGGGGTCTCGAGGTACAGTACTACTAGGTGAGGGTCCCGAGGTACAGTACTACTGTGTGAGGGTCCTGAGGTACAGTATTACTAGCTGAGGGTCCTGAGGTACAGTATTACTAGGTGAGGGTCTCGAGGTAAAGTACTACTTGGTGAGGGGTCCCGAGGTACAGTACTACCAGGTGAGGGTCCTGAGGTACAGTATTACTAGGTGAGGGTCTTGAGGTACAGTACTACTAGGTGAGGGGTCCTGAGGTACAGTACAACTAGGTAAGGGTCCCGAGATACAGTACTACTAGGTGAGGGGTCTCGAGGTACAGTACTACTGTGTGAGGGGTCCTGAGGTACAGTACTACTGTGTGAGGGGTCCTGAGGTACAGTACTACTAGGTGAGGGGTCCCGAGGTACAGTACTACTAGGTGAGTGGTCCCGAGGTACAGTACTACTGTGTGAGGGTCCTGAGGTACTGTATTACTAGGTGAGGGTCCTGAGGTACAGTATTACTAGGTGAGGGTCTCGAGGTACAGTACTACTAGGTGAGGGGTCCCGAGGTACAGTACTACCAGGTGAGGGTCCTGAGGTACAGTATTACTAGGTGAGGGGTCCCGAGGTACAGTATTACAAGATGAGGGTCCTGAGGTACAGTATTACTAGGTGAGGGTCCTGAGGTACAGTACTACTAGGTGAGGGGTCCTGAGGTACAGTACAACTAGGTAAGGGCCCCGAGATACAGTACTACTAGGTGAGGGGTCTCGAGGTACAGTACTACTGTGTGAGGGGTCCTGAGGTACAGTACTACTGTGTGAGGGGTCCTGAGGTACAGTACTACTAGGTGAGGGGTCCCGAGGTACAGTACTACTAGGTGAGTGGTCCCGAGGTACAGTACTACTAGGTGAGGGTCCTGAGGTACAGTACTACTAGGTGAGTGGTCCCGAGGTACAGTACTACTAGGTGAGGGTCCCGAGGTACAGTACTACTAGGTGAGGGTCCTGAGGTACAGTACTACAAGGTGAGGGGTTCCGAGGTACAGTACTACTAAGTGAGGGTCCTGAGGTAGAGTACTACTAAGTGAGGGTTCTGAGGTACAGTACTACTAGGTGAGGGTCCTGAGGTACAGTACTACTAGGTGAGGGTCCCGAGGTACAGTACTACTAAGTGAGGGTCCTGAGGTACAGTACTACTGGGTGAGGGTCCTGAGGTACAGTACTACTGGGTGAGGGTCCCGAGGTACAGTACTACTAGGTGAGGGTCCTGAGGTACAGTACTACTAAGTGAGGGTCCTGAGGTACATTACTACTAGGTGAGGGTCCTGAGGTACAGTACTACTAAGTGAGGGTCCTGAGGTACATTACTACTAAGTGAGGGTCCTGAGGTACAGTACTACTAGGTGAGGGTCCTGAGGTACAGTACTCCTGTGTGAGGGTCCTGAGGTACAGTATTACAAGATGAGGGTCCTGAGGTACAGTACTACTAGGTGAGGGGTCCCAAGGTACAATATTTCAAGGTGAGGGGTCCTGAGGTACAGTACTACTAGGTGAGTGGTCCCGAGGTACAGTACTACTGTGTGAGGGTCCTGAGGTACAGTATTACTAGGTGAGGGTCCTGAGGTACAGTATTACTAGGTGAGGGTCTCGAGGTACAGTACTACCAGGTGAGGGTCCTGAGGTACAGTATTACTAGGTGAGGGGTCCCGAGGTACAGTATTACAAGATGAGGGTCCTGAGGTACAGTATTACTAGGTGAGGGTCCTGAGGTACAGTACTACTAGGTGAGGGGTCCTGAGGTACAGTACAACTAGGTAAGGGTCCCGAGATACAGTACTACTAGGTGAGGGGTCTCGAGGTACAGTACTACTGTGTGAGGGGTCCTGAGGTACAGTACTACTGTGTGAGGGGTCCTGAGGTACAGTACTACTAGGTGAGGGGTCCCGAGGTACAGTACTACTAGGTGAGTGGTCCCGAGGTACAGTACTACTAGGTGAGGGTCCTGAGGTACAGTACTACTAGGTGAGTGGTCCCGAGGTACAGTACTACTAAGTGAGGGTCCTGAGGTACAGTACTACTAAGTGAGGGTTCTGAGGTACAGTACTACTAGGTGAGGGTCCTGAGGTACAGTACTACTAGGTGAGGGACCCGAGGTACAGTACTACTAGGTGAGGGTCCTGAGGTACAGTACTACTGGGTGAGGGTCCTGAGGTACAGTACTACTAGGTGAGGGTTCTGAGGTACAGTACTACTAAGTGAGGGTCCTGAGGTACAGTACTACTAAGTGAGGGTTCTGAGGTACAGTACTACTAGGTGAGGGTCCTGAGGTACAGTACTACTAGGTGAGGGTCCCGAGGTACAGTACTACTAGGTGAGGGTCCTGAGGTACAGTACTACTGGGTGAGGGTCCTGAGGTACAGTACTACTAGGTGAGGGTCCCGAGGTACAGTACTACTAGGTGAGGGTCCTGAGGTACAGTACTACTAAGTGAGGGTCCTGAGGTACATTACTACTAGGTGAGGGTCCTGAGGTACAGTACTACTAAGTGAGGGCCCTGAGGTACAGTACTACTGTGTGAGGGTCCTGAGGTACAGTACTACTAGGTGAGGGGTCCCGAGGTACAGTATTACAAGTTGAGGGTCCCGAGGTACAGTACTACTAGGTGAGGGGTCCTGAGGTACAGTACTACTAGGTGAGGGGTCCCGAGGTACAGTACTACTAGGTGAGGGTCCTGAGGTACAGTACTACTAAGTGAGGGTCCCGAGGTACAGTACTACTAGGTGAGGGTCCTGAGGTACAGTACTACTAGGTGAGGGGTCCCGAGGTACAGTACTACTAGGTGAGGGTCCTGAGGTACAGTACTACTAGGTGAGGGGTCCCGAGGTACAGTATTACTAGGTGAGGGTCCCGAGGTACAGTACTACTAGGTGAGAGTCCCGAGGTACAGTACTACTAGGTGAGGGTCCTGAGGTAGAGTACTACTAGGAGAGAGTCCCGAGGTACAGTACTACTAGGTGAGGGTCCCGAGGTACAGTACTACTAGGTGAGGGTCCTGAGGTACAGTACTACTAGGTGAGAGTCCCGAGGTACAGTACTACTAGGTGAGAGTCCCGAGGTACAGTACTACTAGGTGAGGGTCCCGAGGTACAGTACTACTAGGTGAGAGTCCCGAGGTACAGTAATACAAGGTGAAGGTCCTGAGGTACAGTATTACTAGGTGAGGGTCCCGAGGTACAGTACTACTAGGTGAGGGTCCCGAGGTACAGTACTACCAGGTGAGGGTCCTGAGGTACAGTACTACTAGGTGAGGGTCCCGAGGTACAGTATTACTAGGTGAGGGTCCTGAGGTACAGTATTACTAGGTGAGGGTCCTGAGGTACAGGACTACTAGGTGAGGGTCCTGAGGTACAGTATTACTAGGTGAGGGTCCTGAGGTACAGTATTACTAGGTGAGGGTCCTGAGGTACAGTACTACTAGGTGAGGGTTCCTGAGGTACAGTACTACTAGGTGAGGGGTCCTGAGGTACAGTACTACTAGGTGAGGGGTCGTGAGGTACAGTACTAATGTTTGATGGGTCTTGAGGTACAGTACTACTAGGTGAGGGTCGTGAGGTACAGTACTACTATGTGAGGGTCCTGAGGTACAGTTTTTCAAGGTGAGGGGTCCCGAGGTACAGTACTACTGTGTGGGGGTCCCGAGGTACAGTATTACTGTGTGAGGGTCCTGAGGTACAGTATTACAAGATGAGGGTCCTGAGGTACAGTACTACTAGGTGAGGGGTCCCAAGGTACAGTATTTCAAGGTGAGGGGTCCTGAGGTACATTACTACTAGGTGAGGGGTCCTGAGGTACAGTACTACTAGGTGAGGGGTCCCGAGGTACAGTATTAAAAGTTGAGGGTCCTGAGGTACAGTATTCCTAGGTGAGGGTCCTGAGGTACAGTATTCCTAGGTGAGGGTCCTGAGGTACAGTATTACTAGGTTAGGGGTCCTGAGGTACAGTACTAATATTTGATGGGTCTTGAGGTACAGTACTACTAGGTGAGGGTCCTGAGGTACTGTATTACTAGGTGAGGGTCCTGGGGTACAGTACTACTAGGTGAGGGTCCCGAGGTACAGGATTACTAGGTGAGGGTCCCGAGGTACAGTACTACTAGGTGAGGGTCCCGAGGTACAGTACTACTGTGTGAGGGTCCTGAGGTACAGTACTACTGTGTGAGGGGTCTCGAGGTACAGTACTACTAGGTGAGGGTCCCGAAGTACAGTACTACTGTGTGAGGGTCCTGAGGTACAGTATTACTAGGTGAGGGTCCTGAGGTACAGTATTACTAGGTGAGGGTCTCGAGGTACAGTACTACTAGGTGAGGGGTCCCGAGGTACAGTACTACCAGGTGAGGGTCCTGAGGTACAGTATTACTAGGTGAGGGTCCTGAGGTACAGTACTACTAGGTGAGGGGTCCTGAGGTACAGTACAACTAGGTAAGGGTCCCGAGATACAGTACTACTAGGTGAGGGGTCTCGAGGTACAGTACTACTGTGTGATGGGTCCTGAGGTACAGTACTACTGTGTGAGGGGTCCTGAGGTACAGTACTACTAGGTGAGGGGTCCTGAGGTACAGTACTACTAGGTGAGTGGTCCCGAGGTACAGTACTACTGTGTGAGGGTCCTGAGGTACTGTATTACTAGGTGAGGGTCCTTAGGTACAGTATTACTAGGTGAGGGTCTCGAGGTACAGTACTACTAGGTGAGGGGTCCCGAGGTACAGTACTACCAGGTGAGGGTCCTGAGGTACAGTATTACTAGGTGAGGGGTCCCGAGGTACAGTATTACAAGATGAGGGTCCTGAGGTACAGTATTACTAGGTGAGGGTCCTGAGGTACAGTACTACTAGGTGAGGGGTCCTGAGGTACAGTACAACTAGGTAAGGGTCCCGAGATACAGTACTACTAGGTGAGGGGTCTCGAGGTACAGTACTACTGTGTGAGGGGTCCTGAGGTACAGTACTACTGTGTGAGGGGTCCTGAGGTACAGTACTACTAGGTGAGGGGTCCCGAGGTACAGTACTACTAGGTGAGTGGTCCCGAGGTACAGTACTACTAGGTGAGGGTCCTGAGGTACAGTACTACTAGGTGAGTGGTCCCGAGGTACAGTACTACTAGGTGAGGGTCCCGAGGTACAGTACTACTAGGTGAGGGTCCCGAGGTACAGTACTACTAGGTGAGGGTCCTGAGGTACAGTACTACTAGGTGAGGGTCCTGAGGTACAGTACTACTAGGTGAGGGGTTCCGAGGTACAGTACTACTAAGTGAGGGTCCTGAGGTACAGTACTACTAAGTGAGGGTTCTGAAGTACAGTACTACTAGGTGAGGGTCCTGAGGTACAGTACTACTAGGTGAGGGTCCCGAGGTACAGTACTACTAAGTGAGGGTCCTGAGGTACAGTACTACTGGGTGAGGGTCCTGAGGTACAGTACTACTAGGTGAGGGTCCCGAGGTACAGTACTACTAGGTGAGGGTCCTGAGGTACAGTACTACTAAGTGAGGGTCCTGAGGTACATTACTACTAGGTGAGGGTCCTGAGGTACAGTACTACTAAGTGAGGGTCCTGAGGTACATTACTACTAAGTGAGGGTCCTGAGGTACAGTACTACTAGGTGAGGGTCCTGAGGTACAGTACTTCTGTGTGAGGGTCCTGAGGTACAGTATTACAAGATGAGGGTCCTGAGGTACAGTACTACTAGGTGAGGGGTCCCAAGGTACAATATTTCAAGGTGAGGGGTCCTGAGGTACAGTACTACTAGGTGAGGGGTCCTGAGGTACAGTACTACTAGGTGAGGGGTCCCGAGGTACAGTACTACTAGGTGAGTGGTCCCGAGGTACAGTACTACTGTGTGAGGGTCCTGAGGTACAGTATTACTAGGTGAGGGTCCTGAGGTACAGTATTACTAGGTGAGGGTCTCGAGGTACAGTACTACTAGGTGAGGGGTCCCGAGGTACAGTACTACCAGGTGAGGGTCCTGAGGTACAGTATTACTAGGTGAGGGTCCCGAGGTACAGTACTACTAGGTGAGGGTCCTGAGGTACAGTACTACTAGGTGAGGGTCCTGAGGTACAGTATTACAAGATGAGGGTCCTGAGGTACAGTACTACTAGGTGAGGGGTCCCAAGGTACAATATTTCAAGGTGAGGGGTCCTGAGGTACAGTACTACTAGCTGAGGGGTCCTGAGGTACAGTACTACTAGGTGAGTGGTCCCGAGGTACAGTACTACTGTGTGAGGGTCCTGAGGTACAGTATTACTAGGTGAGGGTCCTGAGGTACAGTATTACTAGGTGAGGGTCTCGAGGTACAGTACTACCAGGTGAGGGTCCTGAGGTACAGTATTACTAGGTGAGGGGTCCCGAGGTACAGTATTACAAGATGAGGGTCCTGAGGTACAGTATTACTAGGTGAGGGTCCTGAGGTACAGTACTACTAGGTGAGGGGTCCTGAGGTACAGTACAACTAGGTAAGGGTCCCGAGATACAGTACTACTAGGTGAGGGGTCTCGAGGTACAGTACTACTGTGTGAGGGGTCCTGAGGTACAGTACTACTGTGTGAGGGGTCCTGAGGTACAGTACTACTAGGTGAGGGGTCCCGAGGTACAGTACTACTAGGTGAGTGGTCCCGAGGTACAGTACTACTAGGTGAGGGTCCTGAGGTACAGTACTACTAGGTGAGTGGTCCCGAGGTACAGTACTACTAAGTGAGGGTCCTGAGGTACAGTACTACTAAGTGAGGGTTCTGAGGTACAGTACTACTAGGTGAGGGTCCTGAGGTACAGTACTACTAGGTGAGGGACCCGAGGTACAGTACTACTAGGTGAGGGTCCTGAGGTACAGTACTACTGGGTGAGGGTCCTGAGGTACAGTACTACTAGGTGAGGGTTCTGAGGTACAGTACTACTAAGTGAGGGTCCTGAGGTACAGTACTACTAAGTGAGGGTTCTGAGGTACAGTACTACTAGGTGAGGGTCCTGAGGTACAGTACTACTAGGTGAGGGTCCCGAGGTACAGTACTACTAGGTGAGGGTCCTGAGGTACAGTACTACTGGGTGAGGGTCCTGAGGTACAGTACTACTAGGTGAGGGTCCCGAGGTACAGTACTACTAGGTGAGGGTCCTGAGGTACAGTACTACTAAGTGAGGGTCCTGAGGTACATTACTACTAGGTGAGGGTCCTGAGGTACAGTACTACTAAGTGAGGGCCCTGAGGTACAGTACTACTGTGTGAGGGTCCTGAGGTACAGTACTACTAGGTGAGGGGTCCCGAGGTACAGTATTACAAGTTGAGGGTCCCGAGGTACAGTACTACTAGGTGAGGGGTCCTGAGGTACAGTACTACTAGGTGAGGGGTCCCGAGGTACAGTACTACTAGGTGAGGGTCCTGAGGTACAGTACTACTAAGTGAGGGTCCCGAGGTACAGTACTACTAGGTGAGGGTCCTGAGGTACAGTACTACTAGGTGAGGGGTCCCGAGGTACAGTACTACTAGGTGAGGGTCCTGAGGTACAGTACTACTAGGTGAGGGGTCCCGAGGTACAGTATTACTAGGTGAGGGTCCCGAGGTACAGTACTACTAGGTGAGAGTCCCGAGGTACAGTACTACTAGGTGAGGGTCCTGAGGTAGAGTACTACTAGGAGAGAGTCCCGAGGTACAGTACTACTAGGTGAGGGTCCCGAGGTACAGTACTACTAGGTGAGGGTCCTGAGGTACAGTACTACTAGGTGAGAGTCCCGAGGTACAGTACTACTAGGTGAGAGTCCCGAGGTACAGTACTACTAGGTGAGGGTCCCGAGGTACAGTACTACTAGGTGAGAGTCCCGAGGTACAGTAATACAAGGTGAAGGTCCTGAGGTACAGTATTACTAGGTGAGGGTCCCGAGGTACAGTACTACTAGGTGAGGGTCCCGAGGTACAGTACTACCAGGTGAGGGTCCTGAGGTACAGTACTACTAGGTGAGGGTCCCGAGGTACAGTATTACTAGGTGAGGGTCCTGAGGTACAGTATTACTAGGTGAGGGTCCTGAGGTACAGGACTACTAGGTGAGGGTCCTGAGGTACAGTATTACTAGGTGAGGGTCCTGAGGTACAGTATTACTAGGTGAGGGTCCTGAGGTACAGTACTACTAGGTGAGGGTTCCTGAGGTACAGTACTACTAGGTGAGGGGTCCTGAGGTACAGTACTACTAGGTGAGGGGTCGTGAGGTACAGTACTAATGTTTGATGGGTCTTGAGGTACAGTACTACTAGGTGAGGGTCGTGAGGTACAGTACTACTATGTGAGGGTCCTGAGGTACAGTATTTCAAGGTGAGGGGTCCCGAGGTACAGTACTACTGTGTGGGGGTCCCGAGGTACAGTATTACTGTGTGAGGGTCCTGAGGTACAGTATTACAAGATGAGGGTCCTGAGGTACAGTACTACTAGGTGAGGGGTCCCAAGGTACAGTATTTCAAGGTGAGGGGTCCTGAGGTACATTACTACTAGGTGAGGGGTCCTGAGGTACAGTACTACTAGGTGAGGGGTCCCGAGGTACAGTATTAAAAGTTGAGGGTCCTGAGGTACAGTATTCCTAGGTGAGGGTCCTGAGGTACAGTATTCCTAGGTGAGGGTCCTGAGGTACAGTATTACTAGGTTAGGGGTCCTGAGGTACAGTACTAATATTTGATGGGTCTTGAGGTACAGTACTACTAGGTGAGGGTCCTGAGGTACTGTATTACTAGGTGAGGGTCCTGGGGTACAGTACTACTAGGTGAGGGTCCCGAGGTACAGGATTACTAGGTGAGGGTCCCGAGGTACAGTACTACTAGGTGAGGGTCCCGAGGTACAGTACTACTGTGTGAGGGTCCTGAGGTACAGTACTACTGTGTGAGGGGTCTCGAGGTACAGTACTACTAGGTGAGGGTCCCGAAGTACAGTACTACTGTGTGAGGGTCCTGAGGTACAGTATTACTAGGTGAGGGTCCTGAGGTACAGTATTACTAGGTGAGGGTCTCGAGGTACAGTACTACTAGGTGAGGGGTCCCGAGGTACAGTACTACCAGGTGAGGGTCCTGAGGTACAGTATTACTAGGTGAGGGTCCTGAGGTACAGTACTACTAGGTGAGGGGTCCTGAGGTACAGTACAACTAGGTAAGGGTCCCGAGATACAGTACTACTAGGTGAGGGGTCTCGAGGTACAGTACTACTGTGTGATGGGTCCTGAGGTACAGTACTACTGTGTGAGGGGTCCTGAGGTACAGTACTACTAGGTGAGGGGTCCTGAGGTACAGTACTACTAGGTGAGTGGTCCCGAGGTACAGTACTACTGTGTGAGGGTCCTGAGGTACTGTATTACTAGGTGAGGGTCCTTAGGTACAGTATTACTAGGTGAGGGTCTCGAGGTACAGTACTACTAGGTGAGGGGTCCCGAGGTACAGTACTACCAGGTGAGGGTCCTGAGGTACAGTATTACTAGGTGAGGGGTCCCGAGGTACAGTATTACAAGATGAGGGTCCTGAGGTACAGTATTACTAGGTGAGGGTCCTGAGGTACAGTACTACTAGGTGAGGGGTCCTGAGGTACAGTACAACTAGGTAAGGGTCCCGAGATACAGTACTACTAGGTGAGGGGTCTCGAGGTACAGTACTACTGTGTGAGGGGTCCTGAGGTACAGTACTACTGTGTGAGGGGTCCTGAGGTACAGTACTACTAGGTGAGGGGTCCCGAGGTACAGTACTACTAGGTGAGTGGTCCCGAGGTACAGTACTACTAGGTGAGGGTCCTGAGGTACAGTACTACTAGGTGAGTGGTCCCGAGGTACAGTACTACTAGGTGAGGGTCCCGAGGTACAGTACTACTAGGTGAGGGTCCCGAGGTACAGTACTACTAGGTGAGGGTCCTGAGGTACAGTACTACTAGGTGAGGGTCCTGAGGTACAGTACTACTAGGTGAGGGGTTCCGAGGTACAGTACTACTAAGTGAGGGTCCTGAGGTACAGTACTACTAAGTGAGGGTTCTGAAGTACAGTACTACTAGGTGAGGGTCCTGAGGTACAGTACTACTAGGTGAGGGTCCCGAGGTACAGTACTACTAAGTGAGGGTCCTGAGGTACAGTACTACTGGGTGAGGGTCCTGAGGTACAGTACTACTAGGTGAGGGTCCCGAGGTACAGTACTACTAGGTGAGGGTCCTGAGGTACAGTACTACTAAGTGAGGGTCCTGAGGTACATTACTACTAGGTGAGGGTCCTGAGGTACAGTACTACTAAGTGAGGGTCCTGAGGTACATTACTACTAAGTGAGGGTCCTGAGGTACAGTACTACTAGGTGAGGGTCCTGAGGTACAGTACTTCTGTGTGAGGGTCCTGAGGTACAGTATTACAAGATGAGGGTCCTGAGGTACAGTACTACTAGGTGAGGGGTCCCAAGGTACAATATTTCAAGGTGAGGGGTCCTGAGGTACAGTACTACTAGGTGAGGGGTCCTGAGGTACAGTACTACTAGGTGAGGGGTCCCGAGGTACAGTACTACTAGGTGAGTGGTCCCGAGGTACAGTACTACTGTGTGAGGGTCCTGAGGTACAGTATTACTAGGTGAGGGTCCTGAGGTACAGTATTACTAGGTGAGGGTCTCGAGGTACAGTACTACTAGGTGAGGGGTCCCGAGGTACAGTACTACCAGGTGAGGGTCCTGAGGTACAGTATTACTAGGTGAGGGTCCCGAGGTACAGTACTACTAGGTGAGGGTCCTGAGGTACAGTACTACTAGGTGAGGGTCCTGAGGTACAGTACTACTAGGTGAGGGGTTCCGAGGTACAGTACTACTAAGTGAGGGTCCTGAGGTACAGTACTACTAAGTGAGGGTTCTGAGGTACAGTACTACTAGGTGAGGGTCCTGAGGTACAGTACTACTAGGTGAGGGTCCCGAGGTACAGTACTACTAAGTGAGGGTCCTGAGGTACAGTACTACTGGGTGAGGGTCCTGAGGTACAGTACTACTAGGTGAGGGTCCCGAGGTACAGTACTACTAGGTGAGGGTCCTGAGGTACAGTACTACTAAGTGAGGGTCCTGAGGTACATTACTACTAGGTGAGGGTCCTGAGGTACAGTACTACTAAGTGAGGGTCCTGAGGTACATTACTACTAAGTGAGGGTCCTGAGGTACAGTACTACTAGGTGAGGGTCCTGAGGTACAGTACTTCTGTGTGAGGGTCCTGAGGTACAGTATTACAAGATGAGGGTCCTGAGGTACAGTACTACTAGGTGAGGGGTCCCAAGGTACAATATTTCAAGGTGAGGGGTCCTGAGGTACAGTACTACTAGGTGAGGGGTCCTGAGGTACAGTACTACTAGGTGAGGGGTCCCGAGGTACAGTACTACTAGCTGAGTGGTCCCGAGGTACAGTACTACTGTGTGAGGGTCCTGAGGTACAGTATTACTAGGTGAGGGTCCTGAGGTACAGTATTACTAGGTGAGGGTCTCGAGGTACAGTACTACTAGGTGAGGGGTCCCGAGGTACAGTACTACCAGGTGAGGGTCCTGAGGTACAGTATTACTAGGTGAGGGGTCCCGAGGTACAGTATTACAAGATGAGGGTCCTGAGGTACAGTATTACTAGGTGAGGGTCCTGAGGTACAGTACTACTAGGTGAGGGGTCCTGAGGTACAGTACAACTAGGTAAGGGTCCCGACATACAGTACTACTAGGTGAGGGGTCTCGAGGTACAGTACTACTTTGTGAGGGGTCCTGAGGTACAGTACTACTGTGTGAGGGGTCCTGAGGTACAGTACTACTAGGTGAGTGGTCCCGAGGTACAGTACTACTAAGTGAGGGTCCTGAGGTACAGTACTACTAAGTGAGGGTTCTGAGGTACAGTACTACTAGGTGAGGGTCCTGAGGTACAGTACTACTAGGTGAGGGTCCCGAGGTACAGTACTACTAAGTGAGGGTCCTGAGGTACAGTACTACTGGGTGAGGGTCCTGAGGTACAGTACTACTAGGTGAGGGTCCCGAGGTACAGTACTACTAGGTGAGGGTCCTGGGGTACAGTACTACTAAGTGAGGGTCCTGAGGTACATTACTACTAGGTGAGGGTCCTGAGGTACAGTACTACTAAGTGAGGGTCCTGAGGTACAGTACTACTAAGTGAGGGTTCTGAGGTACAGTACTACTAGGTGAGGGTCCTGAGGTACAGTACTACTAGGTGAGGGTCCCGAGGTACAGTACTACAAAGTGAGGGTCCTGAGGTACAGTACTACTGGGTGAGGGTCCTGAGGTACAGTACTACTAGGTGAGGGTCCCGAGGTACAGTACTACTAGGTGAGGGTCCTGAGGTACAGTACTACTAAGTGAGGGTCCTGAGGTACATTACTACTAGGTGAGGGTCCTGAGGTACAGTACTACTAAGTGAGGGTCCTGAGGTACATTACTACTAAGTGAGGGTCCTGAGGTACAGTACTACTAGGTGAGGGTCCTGAGGTACAGTACTCCTGTGTGAGGGTCCTGAGGTACAGTATTACAAGATGAGGGTCCTGAGGTATAGTACTACTAGGTGAGGGGTCCCGAGGTACAGTATTTCAAGGTGAGGGGTCCTGAGGTACAGTACTACTAGGTGAGGGGTCCTGAGGTACAGTACTACTAGGTGAGGGTCCTGAGGTACAGTACTACTAGGTGAGGGTCCCGAAGTACAGTACTACTAAGTGAGGGTCCCGAGGTACAGTACTACTAGGTGAGGGTCCTGAGGTACAGTACTACTAGGTGAGGGTCCTGAGGTACAGTACTACTAAGTGAGGGTCCTGAGGTACAGTACTACTAGGTGAGGGTCCTGAGGTACAGTACTACTAGGTGAGGGGTCCCGAGGTACAGTACTACTAGGTGAGGGTCCTGAGGTACAGTACTACTAAGTGAGGGTCCCGAGGTACAGTACTACTAGGTGAGGGTCCTGAGGTACAGTACTACTAGGTGAGGGTCCCGAAGTACAGTACTACTAGGTGAGGGTCCTGAGGTACAGTACTACTAGGTGAGGGGTCTTGAGGTACAGTACTACTAGGTGAGGGTCCTGAGGTACAGTACTACTAGGTGAGGGGTCCCGAGGTACAGTATTACTAGGTGAGGGTCCCAAGGTACAGTACTACTAGGTGAGAGTCCCGAGGTACAGTACTACTAGGTGAGGGTCCTGAGGTACAGTACTACTAGGTGAGAGTCCCGAGGTACAGTACTACTAGGTGAGGGTCCCGAGGTACAGTACTACTAGGTGAGGGTCCTGAGGTACAGTACTACTAGGTGAGAGTCCCGAGGTACAGTACTACTAGGTGAGGGTCCCGAGGTACAGTACTACTAGGTGGGAGTCCCGAGGTACAGTAATACAAGGTGAAGGTCCTGAGGTACAGTACTACTAGGTGAGGGTCCTGAGGTACAGTACTACTAGGTGAGGGTCCCGAGGTACAGTATTACTAGGTGAGGGTCCTGAGGTACAGTATTACTAGGTGAGGGTCCTGAGGTACAGGACTACTAGGTGAGGGTCCTGAGGTACAGTATTACTAGGTGAGGGTCCTGAGGTACAGTATTACTAGGTGAGGGTTCCTGAGGTACAGTACTACTAGGTGAGGGGTCCTGAGGTACAGTACTACTAGGTGAGGGGTCCTGAGGTACAGTACTACTAGGTGAGGGGTCCTGAGGTACAGTACTAATGTTTGATGGGTCTTGAGGTACAGTACTACTAGGTGAGGGTCCTGAGGTACAGTACTACTATGTGAGGGTCCTGAGGTACAGTATTTCAAGGTGAGGGGTCCCGAGGTACAGTACTACTGTGTGAGGGTCCTGAGGTACAGTATTACAAGATGAGGGTCCTGAGGTACAGTACTACTAGGTGAGGGGTCCCAAGGTACAGTATTTCAAGGTGAGGGGTCCTGAGGTACAGTACTACTAGGTGAGGGGTCCTGAGGTACAGTACTACTAGGTGAGGGGTCCCGAGGTACAGTATTAAAAGTTGAGGGTCCTGAGGTACAGTATTCCTAGGTGAGGGTCCTGAGGTACAGTATTCCTAGGTGAGGGTCCTGAGGTACAGTATTACTAGGTTATGGGTCCTGAGGTACAGTACTAATGTTTGATGGGTCTTGAGGTACAGTACTACTAGGTAAGGGTCCTGAGGTACTGTATTACTAGGTGAGGGTCCTGGGGTACAGTACTACTAGGTGAGGGTCCCGAGGTACAGGATTACTAGGTGAGGGTCCCGAGGTACAGTACTACTAGGTGAGGGTCCCGAGGTACAGTACTACTGTGTGAGGGTCCTGAGGTACAGTACTACTGTGTGAGGGGTCTCGAGGTACAGTACTACTAGGTGAGGGTCCCGAGGTACAGTACTACTGTGTGAGGGTCCTGAGGTACAGTATTACTAGCTGAGGGTCCTGAGGTACAGTATTACTAGGTGAGGGTCTCGAGGTACAGTACTACTTGGTGAGGGGTCCCGAGGTACAGTACTACCAGGTGAGGGTCCTGAGGTACAGTATTACTAGGTGAGGGTCTTGAGGTACAGTACTACTAGGTGAGGGGTCCTGAGGTACAGTACAACTAGGTAAGGGTCCCGAGATACAGTACTACTAGGTGAGGGGTCTCGAGGTACAGTACTACTGTGTGAGGGGTCCTGAGGTACAGTACTACTGTGTGAGGGGTCCTGAGGTACAGTACTACTAGGTGAGGGGTCCCGAGGTACAGTACTACTAGGTGAGTGGTCCCGAGGTACAGTACTACTGTGTGAGGGTCCTGAGGTACTGTATTACTAGGTGAGGGTCCTGAGGTACAGTATTACTAGGTGAGGGTCTCGAGGTACAGTACTACTAGGTGAGGGGTCCCGAGGTACAGTACTACCAGGTGAGGGTCCTGAGGTACAGTATTACTAGGTGAGGGGTCCCGAGGTACAGTATTACAAGATGAGGGTCCTGAGGTACAGTATTACTAGGTGAGGGTCCTGAGGTACAGTACTACTAGGTGAGGGGTCCTGAGGTACAGTACAACTAGGTAAGGGTCCCGAGATACAGTACTACTAGGTGAGGGGTCTCGAGGTACAGTACTACTGTGTGAGGGGTCCTGAGGTACAGTACTACTGTGTGAGGGGTCCTGAGGTACAGTACTACTAGGTGAGGGGTCCCGAGGTACAGTACTACTAGGTGAGTGGTCCCGAGGTACAGTACTACTAGGTGAGGGTCCTGAGGTACAGTACTACTAGGTGAGTGGTCCCGAGGTACAGTACTACTAGGTGAGGGTCCCGAGGTACAGTACTACTAGGTGAGGGTCCCGAGGTACAGTACTACTAGGTGAGGGTCCTGAGGTACAGTACTACAAGGTGAGGGGTTCCGAGGTACAGTACTACTAAGTGAGGGTCCTGAGGTAGAGTACTACTAAGTGAGGGTTCTGAGGTACAGTACTACTAGGTGAGGGTCCTGAGGTACAGTACTACTAGGTGAGGGTCCCGAGGTACAGTACTACTAAGTGAGGGTCCTGAGGTACAGTACTACTGGGTGAGGGTCCTGAGGTACAGTACTACTAGGTGAGGGTCCCGAGGTACAGTACTCCTGTGTGAGTGTCCTGAGGTACAGTATTACAAGATGAGGGTCCTGAGGTACAGTACTACTAGGTGAGGGGTCCCAAGGTACAATATTTCAAGGTGAGGGGTCCTGAGGTACAGTACTACTAGCTGAGGGGTCCTGAGGTACAGTACTACTAGGTGAGTGGTCCCGAGGTACAGTACTACTGTGTGAGGGTCCTGAGGTACAGTATTACTAGGTGAGGGTCCTGAGGTACAGTACTCCTGTGTGAGGGTCTCGAGGTACAGTACTACTAGCTGAGGGGTCCTGAGGTACAGTACTACTAGGTGAGTGGTCCCGAGGTACAGTACTACTGTGTGAGGGTCCTGAGGTACAGTATTACTAGGTGAGCGTCCTGAGGTACAGTATTACTAGGTGAGGGTCTCGAGGTACAGTACTACCAGGTGAGGGTCCTGAGGTACAGTATTACTAGGTGAGGGGTCCCGAGGTACAGTATTACAAGATGAGGGTCCTGAGGTACAGTATTACTAGGTGAGGGTCCTGAGGTACAGTACTACTAGGTGAGGGGTCCTGAGGTACAGTACAACTAGGTAAGGGTCCCGAGATACAGTACTACTAGGTGAGGGGTCTCGAGGTACAGTACTACTGTGTGAGGGGTCCTGAGGTACAGTACTACTGTGTGAGGGGTCCTGAGGTACAGTACTACTAGGTGAGGGGTCCCGAGGTACAGTACTACTAGGTGAGTGGTCCCGAGGTACAGTACTACTAGGTGAGGGTCCTGAGGTACAGTACTACTAGGTGAGTGGTCCCGAGGTACAGTACTACTAGGTGAGGGTCCTGAGGTACAGTACTACTAGGTGAGTGGTCCCGAGGTACAGTACTACTAAGTGAGGGTCCTGAGGTACAGTACTACTAAGTGAGGGTTCTGAGGTACAGTACTACTAGGTGAGGGTCCTGAGGTACAGTACTACTAGGTGAGGGACCCGAGGTACAGTACTACTAGGTGAGGGTCCTGAGGTACAGTACTACTGGGTGAGGGTCCTGAGGTACAGTACTACTAGGTGAGGGTTCTGAGGTACAGTACTACTAAGTGAGGGTCCTGAGGTACAGTACTACTAAGTGAGGGTTCTGAGGTACAGTACTACTAGGTGAGGGTCCTGAGGTACAGTACTACTAGGTGAGGGTCCCGAGGTACAGTACTACTAGGTGAGGGTCCTGAGGTACAGTACTACTGCGTGAGGGTCCTGAGGTACAGTACTACTAGGTGAGGGTCCCGAGGTACAGTACTACTAGGTGAGGGTCCTGAGGTACAGTACTACTAAGTGAGGGTCCTGAGGTACATTACTACTAGGTGAGGGTCCTGAGGTACAGTACTACTAAGTGAGGGCCCTGAGGTACAGTACTACTGTGTGAGGGTCCTGAGGTACAGTACTACTAGGTGAGGGGTCCCGAGGTACAGTATTACAAGTTGAGGGTCCCGAGGTACAGTACTACTAGGTGAGGGGTCCTGAGGTACAGTACTACTAGGTGAGGGGTCCCGAGGTACAGTACTACTAGGTGAGGGTCCTGAGGTACAGTACTACTAAGTGAGGGTCCCGAGGTACAGTACTACTAGGTGAGGGTCCTGAGGTACAGTACTACTAGGTGAGGGGTCCCGAGGTACAGTACTACTAGGTGAGGGTCCTGAGGTACAGTACTACTAGGTGAGGGGTCCCGAGGTACAGTATTACTAGGTGAGGGTCCCGAGGTACAGTACTACTAGGTGAGAGTCCCGAGGTACAGTACTACTAGGTGAGGGTCCTGAGGTACAGTACTACTAGGAGAGAGTCCCGAGGTACAGTACTACTAGGTGAGGGTCCCGAGGTACAGTACTACTAGGTGAGGGTCCTGAGGTACAGTACTACTAGGTGAGAGTCCCGAGGTACAGTACTACTAGGTGAGAGTCCCGAGGTACAGTACTACTAGGTGAGGATCCCGAGGTACAGTACTACTAGGTGAGAGTCCCGAGGTACAGTAATACAAGGTGAAGGTCCTGAGGTACAGTATTACTAGGTGAGGGTCCTGAGGTACAGTACTACTAGGTGAGGGTCCCGAGGTACAGTACTACCAGGTGAGGGTCCTGAGGTACAGTACTACTAGGTGAGGGTCCCGAGGTACAGTATTACTAGGTGAGGGTCCTGAGGTACAGTATTACTAGGTGAGGGTCCTGAGGTACAGGACTACTAGGTGAGGGTCCTGAGGTACAGTATTACTAGGTGGGGGTCCTGAGGTACAGTATTACTAGGTGAGGGTCCTGAGGTACAGTACTACTAGGTGAGGGTTCCTGAGGTACAGTACTACTAGGTGAGGGGTCCTGAGGTACAGTACTACTAGGTGAGGGGTCGTGAGGTACAGTACTAATGTTTGATGGGTCTTGAGGTACAGTACTACTAGGTGAGGGTCGTGAGGTACAGTACTACTATGTGAGGGTCCTGAGGTACAGTATTTCAAGGTGAGGGGTCCCGAGGTACAGTACTACTGTGTGGGGGTCCCGAGGTACAGTATTACTGTGTGAGGGTCCTGAGGTACAGTATTACAAGATGAGGGTCCTGAGGTACAGTACTACTAGGTGAGGGGTCCCAAGGTACAGTATTTCAAGGTGAGGGGTCCTGAGGTACATTACTACTAGGTGAGGGGTCCTGAGGTACAGTACTACTAGGTGAGGGGTCCCGAGGTACAGTATTAAAAGTTGAGGGTCCTGAGGTACAGTATTCCTAGGTGAGGGTCCTGAGGTACAGTATTCCTAGGTGAGGGTCCTGAGGTACAGTATTACTAGGTTAGGGGTCCTGAGGTACAGTACTAATATTTGATGGGTCTTGAGGTACAGCACTACTAGGTGAGGGTCCTGAGGTACTGTATTACTAGGTGAGGGTCCTGGGGTACAGTACTACTAGGTGAGGGTCCCGAGGTACAGGATTACTAGGTGAGGGTCCCGAGGTACAGTACTACTAGGTGAGGGTCCCGAGGTACAGTACTACTGTGTGAGGGTCCTGAGGTACAGTACTACTGTGTGAGGGGTCTCGAGGTACAGTACTACTAGGTGAGGGTCCCGAGGTACAGTACTACTGTGTGAGGGTCCTGAGGTACAGTATTACTAGGTGAGGGTCCTGAGGTACAGTATTACTAGGTGAGGGTCTCGAGGTACAGTACTACTAGGTGAGGGGTCCCGAGGTACAGTACTACCAGGTGAGGGTCCTGAGGTACAGTATTACTAGGTGAGGGTCCTGAGGTACAGTACTACTAGGTGAGGGGTCCTGAGGTACAGTACAACTAGGTAAGGGTCCCGAGATACAGTACTACTAGGTGAGGGGTCTCGAGGTACAGTACTACTGTGTGAGGGGTCCTGAGGTACAGTACTACTGTGTGAGGGGTCCTGAGGTACAGTACTACTAGGTGAGGGGTCCTGAGGTACAGTACTACTAGGTGAGTGGTCCCGAGGTACAGTACTACTGTGTGAGGGTCCTGAGGTACTGTATTACTAGGTGAGGGTCCTTAGGTACAGTATTACTAGGTGAGGGTCTCGAGGTACAGTACTACTAGGTGAGGGGTCCCGAGGTACAGTACTACCAGGTGAGGGTCCTGAGGTACAGTATTACTAGGTGAGGGGTCCCGAGGTACAGTATTACAAGATGAGGGTCCTGAGGTACAGTATTACTAGGTGAGGGTCCTGAGGTAGAGTACTACTAGGTGAGGGGTCCTGAGGTACAGTACAACTAGGTAAGGGTCCCGAGATACAGTACTACTAGGTGAGGGGTCTCGAGGTACAGTACTACTGTGTGAGGGGTCCTGAGGTACAGTACTACTGTGTGAGGGGTCCTGAGGTACAGTACTACTAGGTGAGGGGTCCCGAGGTACAGTACTACTAGGTGAGTGGTCCCGAGGTACAGTACTACTAGGTGAGGGTCCTGAGGTACAGTACTACTAGGTGAGTGGTCCCGAGGTACAGTACTACTAGGTGAGGGTCCCGAGGTACAGTACTACTAGGTGAGGGTCCCGAGGTACAGTACTACTAGGTGAGGGTCCTGAGGTACAGTACTACTAGGTGAGGGTCCTGAGGTACAGTACTACTAGGTGAGGGGTTCCGAGGTACAGTACTACTAAGTGAGGGTTCTGAGGTACAGTACTACTAGGTGAGGGTCCTGAGGTACAGTACTACTAGGTGAGGGTCCCGAGGTACAGTACTACTAAGTGAGGGTCCTGAGGTACAGTACTACTGGGTGAGGGTCCTGAGGTACAGTACTACTAGGTGAGGGTCCCGAGGTACAGTACTACTAGGTGAGGGTCCTGAGGTACAGTACTATTAAGTGAGGGTCCTGAGGTACATTACTACTAGGTGAGGGTCCTGAGGTACAGTACTACTAAGTGAGGGTCCTGAGGTACATTACTACTAAGTGAGGGTCCTGAGGTACAGTACTACTAGGTGAGGGTCCTGAGGTACAGTACTTCTGTGTGAGGGTCCTGAGGTACAGTATTACAAGATGAGGGTCCTGAGGTACAGTACTACTAGGTGAGGGGTCCCAAGGTACAATATTTCAAGGTGAGGGGTCCTGAGGTACAGTACTACTAGGTGAGGGGTCCTGAGGTACAGTACTACTAGGTGAGGGGTCCCGAGGTACAGTACTACTAGGTGAGTGGTCCCGAGGTACAGTACTACTGTGTGAGGGTCCTGAGGTACAGTATTACTAGGTGAGGGTCCTGAGGTACAGTATTACTAGGTGAGGGTCTCGAGGTACAGTACTACTAGGTGAGGGGTCCCGAGGTACAGTACTACCAGGTGAGGGTCCTGAGGTACAGTATTACTAGGTGAGGGTCCCGAGGTACAGTACTACTAGGTGAGGGTCCTGAGGTACAGTACTACTAGGTGAGGGTCCTGAGGTACAGTACTACTAGGTGAGGGGTTCCGAGGTACAGTACTACTAAGTGAGGGTCCTGAGGTACAGTACTACTAAGTGAGGGTTCTGAGGTACAGTACTACTAGGTGAGGGTCCTGAGGTACAGTACTACTAGGTGAGGGTCCCGAGGTACAGTACTACTAAGTGAGGGTCCTGAGGTACAGTACTACTGGGTGAGGGTCCTGAGGTACAGTACTACTAGGTGAGGGTCCCGAGGTACAGTACTACTAGGTGAGGGTCCTGAGGTACAGTACTACTAAGTGAGGGTCCTGAGGTACATTACTACTAGGTGAGGGTCCTGAGGTACAGTACTACTAAGTGAGGGTCCTGAGGTACATTACTACTAAGTGAGGGTCCTGAGGTACAGTACTACTAGGTGAGGGTCCTGAGGTACAGTACTTCTGTGTGAGGGTCCTGAGGTACAGTATTACAAGATGAGGGTCCTGAGGTACAGTACTACTAGGTGAGGGGTCCCAAGGTACAATATTTCAAGGTGAGGGGTCCTGAGGTACAGTACTACTAGGTGAGGGGTCCTGAGGTACAGTACTACTAGGTGAGGGGTCCCGAGGTACAGTACTACTAGGTGAGTGGTCCCGAGGTACAGTACTACTGTGTGAGGGTCCTGAGGTACAGTATTACTAGGTGAGGGTCCTGAGGTACAGTATTACTAGGTGAGGGTCTCGAGGTACAGTACTACTAGGTGAGGGGTCCCGAGGTACAGTACTACCAGGTGAGGGTCCTGAGGTACAGTATTACTAGGTGAGGGGTCCCGAGGTACAGTATTACAAGATGAGGGTCCTGAGGTACAGTATTACTAGGTGAGGGTCCTGAGGTACAGTACTACTAGGTGAGGGGTCCTGAGGTACAGTACAACTAGGTAAGGGTCCCGAGATACAGTACTACTAGGTGAGGGGTCTCGAGGTACAGTACTACTTTGTGAGGGGTCCTGAGGTACAGTACTAATGTGTGAGGGGTCCTGAGGTACAGTACTACTAGGTGAGTGGTCCCGAGGTACAGTACTACTAAGTGAGGGTCCTGAGGTACAGTACTACTAAGTGAGGGTTCTGAGGTACAGTACTACTAGGTGAGGGTCCTGAGGTACAGTACTACTAGGTGAGGGTCCCGAGGTACAGTACTACTAAGTGAGGGTCCTGAGGTACAGTACTACTGGGTGAGGGTCCTGAGGTACAGTACTACTAGGTGAGGGTCCCGAGGTACAGTACTACTAGGTGAGGGTCCTGGGGTACAGTACTACTAAGTGAGGGTCCTGAGGTACATTACTACTAGGTGAGGGTCCTGAGGTACAGTACTACTAAGTGAGGGTCCTGAGGTACAGTACTACTAAGTGAGGGTTCTGAGGTACAGTACTACTAGGTGAGGGTCCTGAGGTACAGTACTACTAGGTGAGGGTCCCGAGGTACAGTACTACAAAGTGAGGGTCCTGAGGTACAGTACTACTGGGTGAGGGTCCTGAGGTACAGTACTACTAGGTGAGGGTCCCGAGGTACAGTACTACTAGGTGAGGGTCCTGAGGTACAGTACTACTAAGTGAGGGTCCTGAGGTACATTACTACTAGGTGAGGGTCCTGAGGTACAGTACTACTAAGTGAGGGTCCTGAGGTACATTACTACTAAGTGAGGGTCCTGAGGTACAGTACTACTAGGTGAGGGTCCTGAGGTACAGTACTCCTGTGTGAGGGTCCTGAGGTACAGTATTACAAGATGAGGGTCCTGAGGTATAGTACTACTAGGTGAGGGGTCCCGAGGTACAGTATTTCAAGGTGAGGGGTCCTGAGGTACAGTACTACTAGGTGAGGGGTCCTGAGGTACAGTACTACTAGGTGAGGGTCCTGAGGTACAGTACTACTAGGTGAGGGTCCCGAAGTACAGTACTACTAAGTGAGGGTCCCGAGGTACAGTACTACTAGGTGAGGGTCCTGAGGTACAGTACTACTAGGTGAGGGTCCTGAGGTACAGTACTACTAAGTGAGGGTCCTGAGGTACAGTACTACTAGGTGAGGGTCCTGAGGTACAGTACTACTAGGTGAGGGGTCCCGAGGTACAGTACTACTAGGTGAGGGTCCTGAGGTACAGTACTACTAAGTGAGGGTCCCGAGGTACAGTACTACTAGGTGAGGGTCCTGAGGTACAGTACTACTAGGTGAGGGTCCCGAAGTACAGTACTACTAGGTGAGGGTCCTGAGGTACAGTACTACTAGGTGAGGGGTCTTGAGGTACAGTACTACTAGGTGAGGGTCCTGAGGTACAGTACTACTAGGTGAGGGGTCCCGAGGTACAGTATTACTAGGTGAGGGTCCCAAGGTACAGTACTACTAGGTGAGAGTCCCGAGGTACAGTACTACTAGGTGAGGGTCCTGAGGTACAGTACTACTAGGTGAGAGTCCCGAGGTACAGTACTACTAGGTGAGGGTCCCGAGGTACAGTACTACTAGGTGAGGGTCCTGAGGTACAGTACTACTAGGTGAGAGTCCCGAGGTACAGTACTACTAGGTGAGGGTCCCGAGGTACAGTACTACTAGGTGGGAGTCCCGAGGTACAGTAATACAAGGTGAAGGTCCTGAGGTACAGTACTACTAGGTGAGGGTCCTGAGGTACAGTACTACTAGGTGAGGGTCCCGAGGTACAGTATTACTAGGTGAGGGTCCTGAGGTACAGTATTACTAGGTGAGGGTCCTGAGGTACAGGACTACTAGGTGAGGGTCCTGAGGTACAGTATTACTAGGTGAGGGTCCTGAGGTACAGTATTACTAGGTGAGGGTCCTGAGGTACAGTATTACTAGGTGAGGGTTCCTGAGGTACAGTACTACTAGGTGAGGGGTCCTGAGGTACAGTACTACTAGGTGAGGGGTCCTGAGGTACAGTACTACTAGGTGAGGGGTCCTGAGGTACAGTACTAATGTTTGATGGGTCTTGAGGTACAGTACTACTAGGTGAGGGTCCTGAGGTACAGTACTACTATGTGAGGGTCCTGAGGTACAGTATTTCAAGGTGAGGGGTCCCGAGGTACAGTACTACTGTGTTAGGGTCCTGAGGTACAGTATTACAAGATGAGGGTCCTGAGGTACAGTACTACTAGGTGAGGGGTCCCAAGGTACAGTATTTCAAGGTGAGGGGTCCTGAGGTACAGTACTACTAGGTGAGGGGTCCTGAGGTACAGTACTACTAGGTGAGGGGTCCCGAGGTACAGTATTAAAAGTTGAGGGTCCTGAGGTACAGTATTCCTAGGTGAGGGTCCTGAGGTACAGTATTCCTAGGTGAGGGTCCTGAGGTACAGTATTACTAGGTTATGGGTCCTGAGGTACAGTACTAATGTTTGATGGGTCTTGAGGTACAGTACTACTAGGTAAGGGTCCTGAGGTACTGTATTACTAGGTGAGGGTCCTGGGGTACAGTACTACTAGGTGAGGGTCCCGAGGTACAGGATTACTAGGTGAGGGTCCCGAGGTACAGTACTACTAGGTGAGGGTCCCGAGGTACAGTACTACTGTGTGAGGGTCCTGAGGTACAGTACTACTGTGTGAGGGGTCTCGAGGTACAGTACTACTAGGTGAGGGTCCCGAGGTACAGTACTACTGTGTGAGGGTCCTGAGGTACAGTATTACTAGCTGAGGGTCCTGAGGTACAGTATTACTAGGTGAGGGTCTCGAGGTACAGTACTACTTGGTGAGGGGTCCCGAGGTACAGTACTACCAGGTGAGGGTCCTGAGGTACAGTATTACTAGGTGAGGGTCTTGAGGTACAGTACTACTAGGTGAGGGGTCCTGAGGTACAGTACAACTAGGTAAGGGTCCCGAGATACAGTACTACTAGGTGAGGGGTCTCGAGGTACAGTACTACTGTGTGAGGGGTCCTGAGGTACAGTACTACTGTGTGAGGGGTCCTGAGGTACAGTACTACTAGGTGAGGGGTCCCGAGGTACAGTACTACTAGGTGAGTGGTCCCGAGGTACAGTACTACTGTGTGAGGGTCCTGAGGTACTGTATTACTAGGTGAGGGTCCTGAGGTACAGTATTACTAGGTGAGGGTCTCGAGGTACAGTACTACTAGGTGAGGGGTCCCGAGGTACAGTACTACCAGGTGAGGGTCCTGAGGTACAGTATTACTAGGTGAGGGGTCCCGAGGTACAGTATTACAAGATGAGGGTCCTGAGGTACAGTATTACTAGGTGAGGGTCCTGAGGTACAGTACTACTAGGTGAGGGGTCCTGAGGTACAGTACAACTAGGTAAGGGTCCCGAGATACAGTACTACTAGGTGAGGGGTCTCGAGGTACAGTACTACTGTGTGAGGGGTCCTGAGGTACAGTACTACTGTGTGAGGGGTCCTGAGGTACAGTACTACTAGGTGAGGGGTCCCGAGGTACAGTACTACTAGGTGAGTGGTCCCGAGGTACAGTACTACTAGGTGAGGGTCCTGAGGTACAGTACTACTAGGTGAGTGGTCCCGAGGTACAGTACTACTAGGTGAGGGTCCCGAGGTACAGTACTACTAGGTGAGGGTCCCGAGGTACAGTACTACTAGGTGAGGGTCCTGAGGTACAGTACTACAAGGTGAGGGGTTCCGAGGTACAGTACTACTAAGTGAGGGTCCTGAGGTAGAGTACTACTAAGTGAGGGTTCTGAGGTACAGTACTACTAGGTGAGGGTCCTGAGGTACAGTACTACTAGGTGAGGGTCCCGAGGTACAGTACTACTAAGTGAGGGTCCTGAGGTACAGTACTACTGGGTGAGGGTCCTGAGGTACAGTACTACTAGGTGAGGGTCCCGAGGTACAGTACTCCTGTGTGAGGGTCCTGAGGTACAGTATTACAAGATGAGGGTCCTGAGGTACAGTACTACTAGGTGAGGGGTCCCAAGGTACAATATTTCAAGGTGAGGGGTCCTGAGGTACAGTACTACTAGCTGAGGGGTCCTGAGGTACAGTACTACTAGGTGAGTGGTCCCGAGGTACAGTACTACTGTGTGAGGGTCCTGAGGTACAGTATTACTAGGTGAGGGTCCTGAGGTACAGTATTACTAGGTGAGGGTCTCGAGGTACAGTACTACTAGCTGAGGGGTCCTGAGGTACAGTACTACTAGTTGAGTGGTCCCGAGGTACAGTACTACTGTGTGAGGGTCCTGAGGTACAGTATTACTAGGTGAGGGTCCTGAGGTACAGTATTACTAGGTGAGGGTCTCGAGGTACAGTACTACCAGGTGAGGGTCCTGAGGTACAGTATTACTAGGTGAGGGGTCCCGAGGTACAGTATTACAAGATGAGGGTCCTGAGGTACAGTATTACTAGGTGAGGGTCCTGAGGTACAGTACTACTAGGTGAGGGGTCCTGAGGTACAGTACAACTAGGTAAGGGTCCCGAGATACAGTACTACTAGGTGAGGGGTCTCGAGGTACAGTACTACTGTGTGAGGGGTCCTGAGGTACAGTACTACTGTGTGAGGGGTCCTGAGGTACAGTACTACTAGGTGAGTGGTCCCGAGGTACAGTACTACTAGGTGAGGGTCCTGAGGTACAGTACTACTAGGTGAGTGGTCCCGAGGTACAGTACTACTAAGTGAGGGTCCTGAGGTACAGTACTACTAAGTGAGGGTTCTGAGGTACAGTACTACTAGGTGAGGGTCCTGAGGTACAGTACTACTAGGTGAGGGACCCGAGGTACAGTACTACTAGGTGAGGGTCCTGAGGTACAGTACTACTGGGTGAGGGTCCTGAGGTACAGTACTACTAGGTGAGGGTTCTGAGGTACAGTACTACTAAGTGAGGGTCCTGAGGTACAGTACTACTAAGTGAGGGTTCTGAGGTACAGTACTACTAGGTGAGGGTCCTGAGGTACAGTACTACTAGGTGAGGGTCCCGAGGTACAGTACTACTAGGTGAGGGTCCTGAGGTACAGTACTACTGGGTGAGGGTCCTGAGGTACAGTACTACTAGGTGAGGGTCCCGAGGTACAGTACTACTAGGTGAGGGTCCTGAGGTACAGTACTACTAAGTGAGGGTCCTGAGGTACATTACTACTAGGTGAGGGTCCTGAGGTACAGTACTACTAAGTGAGGGCCCTGAGGTACAGTACTACTGTGTGAGGGTCCTGAGGTACAGTACTACTAGGTGAGGGGTCCCGAGGTACAGTATTACAAGTTGAGGGTCCCGAGGTACAGTACTACTAGGTGAGGGGTCCTGAGGTACAGTAATACTAGGTGAGGGGTCCCGAGGTACAGTACTACTAGGTGAGGGTCCTGAGGTACAGTACTACTAAGTGAGGGTCCCGAGGTACAGTACTACTAGGTGAGGGTCCTGAGGTACAGTACTACTAGGTGAGGGGTCCCGAGGTACAGTACTACTAGGTGAGGGTCCTGAGGTACAGTACTACTAGGTGAGGGGTCCCGAGGTGCAGTATTACTAGGTGAGGGTCCCGAGGTACAGTACTACTAGGTGAGAGTCCCGAGGTACAGTACTACTAGGTGAGGGTCCTGAGGTACAGTACTACTAGGAGAGAGTCCCGAGGTACAGTACTACTAGGTGAGGGTCCCGAGGTACAGTACTACTAGGTGAGGGTCCTGAGGTACAGTACTACTAGGTGAGAGTCCCGAGGTACAGTACTACTAGGTGAGAGTCCCGAGGTACAGTACTACTAGGTGAGGGTCCCGAGGTACAGTACTACTAGGTGAGAGTCCCGAGGTACAGTAATACAAGGTGAAGGTCCTGAGGTACAGTATTACTAGGTGAGGGTCCTGAGGTACAGTACTACTAGGTGAGGGTCCCGAGGTACAGTACTACCAGGTGAGGGTCCTGAGGTACAGTACTACTAGGTGAGGGTCCCGAGGTACAGTATTACTAGGTGAGGGTCCTGAGGTACAGTATTACTAGGTGAGGGTCCTGAGGTACAGGACTACTAGGTGAGGGTCCTGAGGTACAGTATTACTAGGTGAGGGTCCTGAGGTACAGTATTACTAGGTGAGGGTCCTGAGGTACAGTACTACTAGGTGAGGGTTCCTGAGGTACAGTACTACTAGGTGAGGGGTCCTGAGGTACAGTACTACTAGGTGAGGGGTCCTGAGGTACAGTACTAATGTTTGATGGGTCTTGAGGTACAGTACTACTAGGTGAGGGTCGTGAGGTACAGTACTACTATGTGAGGGTCCTGAGGTACAGTATTTCAAGGTGAGGGGTCCCGAGGTACAGTACTACTGTGTGGGGGTCCCGAGGTACAGTATTACTGTGTGAGGGTCCTGAGGTACAGTATTACAAGATGAGGGTCCTGAGGTACAGTACTACTAGGTGAGGGGTCCCAAGGTACAGTATTTCAAGGTGAGGGGTCCTGAGGTACATTACTACTAGGTGAGGGGTCCTGAGGTACAGTACTACTAGGTGAGGGGTCCCGAGGTACAGTATTAAAAGTTGAGGGTCCTGAGGTACAGTATTCCTAGGTGAGGGTCCTGAGGTACAGTATTCCTAGGTGAGGGTCCTGAGGTACAGTATTACTAGGTTAGGGGTCCTGAGGTACAGTACTAATATTTGATGGGTCTTGAGGTACAGTACTACTAGGTGAGGGTCCTGAGGTACTGTATTACTAGGTGAGGGTCCTGGGGTACAGTACTACTAGGTGAGGGTCCCGAGGTACAGGATTACTAGGTGAGGGTCCCGAGGTACAGTACTACTAGGTGAGGGTCCCGAGGTACAGTACTACTGTGTGAGGGTCCTGAGGTACAGTACTACTGTGTGAGGGGTCTCGAGGTACAGTACTACTAGGTGAGGGTCCCGAGGTACAGTACTACTGTGTGAGGGTCCTGAGGTACAGTATTACTAGGTGAGGGTCCTGAGGTACAGTATTACTAGGTGAGGGTCTCGAGGTACAGTACTACTAGGTGAGGGGTCCCGAGGTACAGTACTACCAGGTGAGGGTCCTGAGGTACAGTATTACTAGGTGAGGGTCCTGAGTTACAGTACTACTAGGTGAGGGGTCCTGAGGTACAGTACAACTAGGTAAGGGTCCCGAGATACAGTACTACTAGGTGAGGGGTCTCGAGGTACAGTACTACTGTGTGAGGGGTCCTGAGGTACAGTACTACTGTGTGAGGGGTCCTGAGGTACAGTACTACTAGGTGAGGAGTCCCGAGGTACAGTACTACTAGGTGAGTGGTCCCGAGGTACAGTACTACTGTGTGAGGGTCCTGAGGTACTGTATTACTAGGTGAGGGTCCTGAGGTACAGTATTACTAGGTGAGGGTCTCGAGGTACAGTACTACTAGGTGAGGGGTCCCGAGGTACAGTACTACCAGGTGAGGGTCCTGAGGTACAGTATTACTAGGTGAGGGGTCCCGAGGTACAGTATTACAAGATGAGGGTCCTGAGGTACAGTATTACTAGGTGAGGGTCCTGAGGTACAGTACTACTAGGTGAGGGGTCCTGAGGTACAGTACAACTAGGTGAGGGTCCCGAGATACAGTACTACTAGGTGAGGGGTCTCGAGGTACAGTACTACTGTGTGAGGGGTCCTGAGGTACAGTACTACTGTGTGAGGGGTCCTGAGGTACAGTACTACTAGGTGAGGGGTCCCGAGGTACAGTACTACTAGGTGAGTGGTCCCGAGGTACAGTACTACTAGGTGAGGGTCCTGAGGTACAGTACTACTAGGTGAGTGGTCCCGAGGTACAGTACTACTAGGTGAGGGTCCCGAGGTACAGTACTACTAGGTGAGGGTCCCGAGGTACAGTACTACTAGGTGAGGGTCCTGAGGTACAGTACTACTAGGTGAGGGTCCTGAGGTACAGTACTACTAGGTGAGGGGTTCCGAGGTACAGTACTACTAAGTGAGGGTCCTGAGGTACAGTACTACTAAGTGAGGGTTCTGAGGTACAGTACTACTAGGTGAGGGTCCTGAGGTACAGTACTACTAGGTGAGGGTCCCGAGGTACAGTACTACTAAGTGAGGGTCCTGAGGTACAGTACTACTGGGTGAGGGTCCTGAGGTACAGTACTACTAGGTGAGGGTCCCGAGGTACAGTACTACTAGGTGAGGGTCCTGAGGTACAGTACTACTAAGTGAGGGTCCTGAGGTACATTACTACTAGGTGAGGGTCCTGAGGTACAGTACTACTAAGTGAGGGTCCTGAGGTACATTACTACTAAGTGAGGGTCCTGAGGTACAGTACTACTAGGTGAGGGTCCTGAGGTACAGTACTTCTGTGTGAGGGTCCTGAGGTACAGTATTACAAGATGAGGGTCCTGAGGTACAGTACTACTAGGTGAGGGGTCCCAAGGTACAATATTTCAAGGTGAGGGGTCCTGAGGTACAGTACTACTAGGTGGGGGGTCCTGAGGTACAGTACTACTAGGTGAGGGGTCCCGAGGCACAGTACTACTAGGTGAGTGGTCCCGAGGTACAGTACTACTGTGTGAGGGTCCTGAGGTACAGTATTACTAGGTGAGGGTCCTGAGGTACAGTATTACTAGGTGAGGGTCTCGAGGTACAGTACTACTAGGTGAGGGGTCCCGAGGTACAGTACTACCAGGTGAGGGTCCTGAGGTACAGTATTACTAGGTGAGGGTCCCGAGGTACAGTACTACTAGGTGAGGGTCCTGAGGTACAGTACTACTAGGTGAGGGTCCTGAGGTACAGTACTACTAGGTGAGGGGTTCCGAGGTACAGTACTACTAAGTGAGGGTCCTGAGGTACAGTACTACTAAGTGAGGGTTCTGAGGTACAGTACTACTAGGTGAGGGTCCTGAGGTACAGTACTACTAGGTGAGGGTCCCGAGGTACAGTACTACTAAGTGAGGGTCCTGAGGTACAGTACTACTGGGTGAGGGTCCTGAGGTACAGTACTACTAGGTGAGGGTCCCGAGGTACAGTACTACTAGGTGAGGGTCCTGAGGTACAGTACTACTAAGTGAGGGTCCTGAGGTACATTACTACTAGGTGAGGGTCCTGAGGTACAGTACTACTAAGTGAGGGTCCTGAGGTACATTACTACTAAGTGAGGGTCCTGAGGTACAGTACTACTAGGTGAGGGTCCTGAGGTACAGTACTTCTGTGTGAGGGTCCTGAGGTACAGTATTACAAGATGAGGGTCCTGAGGTACAGTACTACTAGGTGAGGGGTCCCAAGGTACAATATTTCAAGGTGAGGGGTCCTGAGGTACAGTACTACTAGGTGAGGGGTCCTGAGGTACAGTACTACTAGGTGAGGGGTCCCGAGGTACAGTACTACTAGGTGAGTGGTCCCGAGGTACAGTACTACTGTGTGAGGGTCCTGAGGTACAGTATTACTAGGTGAGGGTCCTGAGGTACAGTATTACTAGGTGAGGGTCTCGAGGTACAGTACTACTAGGTGAGGGGTCCCGAGGTACAGTACTACCAGGTGAGGGTCCTGAGGTACAGTATTACTAGGTGAGGGGTCCCGAGGTACAGTATTACAAGATGAGGGTCCTGAGGTACAGTATTACTAGGTGAGGGTCCTGAGGTACAGTACTACTAGGTGAGGGGTCCTGAGGTACAGTACAACTAGGTAAGGGTCCCGAGATACAGTACTACTAGGTGAGGGGTCTCGAGGTACAGTACTACTTTGTGAGGGGTCCTGAGGTACAGTACTACTGTGTGAGGGGTCCTGAGGTACAGTACTACTAGGTGAGTGGTCCCGAGGTACAGTACTACTAAGTGAGGGTCCTGAGGTACAGTACTACTAAGTGAGGGTTCTGAGGTACAGTACTACTAGGTGAGGGTCCTGAGGTACAGTACTACTAGGTGAGGGTCCCGAGGTACAGTACTACTAAGTGAGGGTCCTGAGGTACAGTACTACTGGGTGAGGGTCCTGAGGTACAGTACTACTAGGTGAGGGTCCCGAGGTACAGTACTACTAGGTGAGGGTCCTGGGGTACAGTACTACTAAGTGAGGGTCCTGAGGTACATTACTACTAGGTGAGGGTCCTGAGGTACAGTACTACTAAGTGAGGGTCCTGAGGTACAGTACTACTAAGTGAGGGTTCTGAGGTACAGTACTACTAGGTGAGGGTCCTGAGGTACAGTACTACTAGGTGAGGGTCCCGAGGTACAGTACTACAAAGTGAGGGTCCTGAGGTACAGTACTACTGGGTGAGGGTCCTGAGGTACAGTACTACTAGGTGAGGGTCCCGAGGTACAGTACTACTAGGTGAGGGTCCTGAGGTACAGTACTACTAAGTGAGGGTCCTGAGGTACAGTACTACTAGGTGAGGGTCCTGAGGTACAGTACTCCTGTGTGAGGGTCCTGAGGTACAGTATTACAAGATGAGGGTCCTGAGGTATAGTACTACTAGGTGAGGGGTCCCGAGGTACAGTATTTCAAGGTGAGGGGTCCTGAGGTACAGTACTACTAGGTGAGGGGTCCTGAGGTACAGTACTACTAGGTGAGGGTCCTGAGGTACAGTACTACTAGGTGAGTGTCCCGAGATACAGTACTACTGTGTGAGGGTCCTGAGGTACAGTATTACAAGATGAGGGTCCTGAGGTACAGTACTACTAGGTGAGGGGTCCCGAGGTACAGTATTACTAGGTGAGGGTCCCTAGGTACAGTACTACTAGGTGAGGGGTCCCGAGGTACAGTACTACTAGGTGAGGGTCCCGAGGTACAGTATTACAAGGTGAGGGTCCCGAGGTACAGTACTACTAGGTGAGGGTCCCGAGGTACAGTATTACAAGGTGAGGGTCCCGAGGTACAGTACTACTAGGTGAGGGGTCTCGAGGTACAGTACTACTGTTTGAGGGGTCCCGAGGTACAGTATTACTGTGTAAGGGTCCGACGCCCTTATGAAATGCCATCCATCCATCCATTTCCTACCGCTTATTCCTTTTGGAGTCGCGGGTGCCTATCTCAGCTACAAACGGGCGGAAGGCGGCGTACACCCTGGACAAGTCGCCACTTCATCGCAGCCTCATGAACCGGTTCCCTGGGCCTCTCTGTAAACTAGATCAGTCCCGTCAGCCGGTGTTGCCGTTATGTTCGGGAGGAGGCGGGCCTTAGGCTCGGCGTCCAATCAGACTCAACGCCCCCTTCAGGCAGAATGAAGTCACAACCTTTAGTTTTTTGTTTTTTTTTCTCTTCTCCGACTCTTTAAGTAGATCAGCGATCATCGGAAGCCCCCCCGGGGGGAGAAGTCATCATAATCTGATTATTTATCTGAAGGGGCTCATCAGCACTGATCCCCCCCCACACCCCCCCCCCCCCCCCCCACCCGCACACACACACACACACACACACACACACACACTTACATCTCCAACAAAAACATTGTCTTCTCCTATGTGATCACATTACCGTTATTCTTTGCATCACATGTGATTAGGCCCCGCCCACCATGATTCGATCCTTCTAGACCCGGGGCCGGCAACCCAAAATGTTGAAAGAGCCATATTGGACCAAAAATACAAAAACAAATCCGTCTAGAGACGCAAAAATTGTATCCAGTTGGACATTTTGTTCCAGCCCGATCCCAGCTATAAGTCGTCTGCTTCTAATCGCATAATTCCACATTATTCTGGACGTCTGCGTTCCTGAATCTTTTGCAATTTCTTTAATGAATAATGGAGACGTCAAAGAAGAAAGCTGTAGGTGGGAATAGGTGTATTGCAGCTGCCTTTAGCAACACAAACACAGCCGGCGTTTCCTTGTTTACATTCCTCGAAAGCTGACGGTGAAGCTTTACTATGGAACAGAGCGGTCAAGCTGTGCCAGAAACCTGAGGGTTGCAGGTTCGCTTCCCAACTATTGACATCCAAATCGCTGCCGTTGTGTCCTTGGGCAGGACACTTCACCCTTTGCCCCCGGTGAATGAATGAATGGTAGGTGGTGGTCGGAGGGGCTGTAGGCACAAACTGGCAGCCACACTTCCGTCAGTCTACCCCAAGGCAGCTGTGGCTACAGATGTAGCTTACCACCACCTATGTGTGAATGAATGATGGCTTCCCACTTCTCTGTGAGCGTTTAGAGTATCTAGTAATAAAAAAAACATTCCTCTTAGTTGGATCCTATTTTTTTCCCCCGTATAGTTGTCAGTTTTCCAGAAATTCCCGGATAAAAATTTTCAATGCAAACTGTTACTACGTCGAAATTTTTCAAACGATTCCCTAAATTCCAACACCATACCATTCATATCATTTTGGGCAATTGTATTAGTGTCAAAATTTTCAAGTGGTTTTCCAGAAATTCCCAATTTTCAATTCAAACTGTTACTACGTCAACATTTTTAAAACGATTCCCTAAATTCCAACACCATACCATTCATATCATTTAGTGTCAACATTTTCAAGAAGTTTTGCAGAAATTACCAATTCTTAATTAAAACTGTTACTACGTAAACATTTTTCAACCAATTCTAAAAATGCTAACACCAAACAATTCATGTGATCCACGACAATTGCTCTGGTATCAATATTTTCCAAAAATCCAGATTTTTCAGAAAATCTCAAATTTCCAGGATATTCCCATTAAAATTTTAGCGACGTAATCATAGTTCTACGATGTTCTTTTAAACCCCATTACAACCGTTCAACCATCCCCACACACTACTATTCCCATATATCCAACACAAAATAAAAATTTTCTTTCCCCAAATTCCAAGTTTTACCCGGAATTTCCCGTAAAAATTTCTTCCGATTGACAATAAACGGGCAAAAGACTAAATATCCCACATTTTTCATCCGGATTTAAACCGTTCCAACATCCACACACGCCACTCATCCTGGACCTTCAAGCAAGCATTTTTCCTGGTTCCAAAAGTACCCTGTTTACCCGGAATTACCAGGAAAATCCCTTAATTTAAAATGAATAAACCTCTTAATATAGCACATTTCTCAACCGATTCGAGCCCTTCCGCCATCAACACACTCTGCCAATCCTGGAAAATCCAGCTATTATTTTACAAGTTCAAAAAAGTTCAAGAAATTCCAGTTTTACAAAATCCTATTTTCACCGCTTACCGGAAAGTTTTCGCAGTCCAGATTTTTCAACCGTTTTTTTGACCATTCTGCCAATAAAACATTCCTTTTTGTTGGAAAAAACAAACAGTCCTCAGTTTTCCAGATATTCCCAAATACCGATTTTCAATTCAAACTGTTGCTACGTCAACATTTTTCAAACGATTCCCTAAATTCCAACACCATACCATTCATATCATTTAAGGCAATGGTCCTAGCGTCGAAATTTTCAAGAATTTTCCAGAAATTCCCAATGAAAACTGTTACTACGTCAACATTTTTCAACCAATTCCAAAAACTCTAAGACCAAACCATTCATATGATCTAAGACAATTGCTCTGGTATCAATATTTTCCAAAAAATCCATCTTTTTCAGAAATTCTCAAATTTCCAGGATATTCCCATTAAAATTTTAGCAACGTAATCATAGTTCTACGATGATCTTTTAAACCCCATTACAACCGTTCAACCATCCCCACACACTACTGTTCCCATATATCCAGCACAAAATACAATTTTCCTTTCCCCAAATTCCAAGTTTTACCCGGAATTTCCCGTAAAAATTTCTTCCGATTGACAATAAACGGGCAAAAGACTAAAAATCCCAAATTTTTCATCTGATTTAAACCAACATCCACACACGCCACTCATCCTGGACTTTCCAGCAAGCATTTTTTCCTGGTTCCAAAAGTACCCTTTTTACCCGGAATTACCAGGAATATCCCTCCATTTAAAACGAATAAACCTCTTTATATAGCACATTTCTCAACCGATTCGAGCCCTTCCGCCATCAACACACTGCTAATCCTGGAAAATCCAGCTATTATTTTACAAGTTCAAAAAAGTTCCAGAAATTCCAGTTTTACAAAAACCCAACTTCACCGCTTACCGGAAAGTTTTCACAGTCCAGATTTTAAAACCGTTTTTTGACCATTCCGCCGATAAAACATTCCTTTTTGTTGGAAAAAACAAACGGTCCTCAGTTTTCCAGAAATTCCCAAATACCGATTTTCAATTCAAACTGTTACTATGTCAACATTTTTTAAACGATTCCCTAAATTCCAACACCATACCATTCATATCATTTAGGGCAATGGTCCTAGCGTCAAAATTTTCAAGAAGTTTTCCAGAAATTCCCAATTAAAACTGTTACTACGTCAACATTTTTCAACCAATTCTAAAAATTCTAACACCAAACCATTCATATGATCTAAGACAATGGCTCCGGTATCAATATTTTCCAGAAATCCAGATTTTTCAGAAATTCCAAAATTTCCAGGATATTCCAATTAAAATTTTAGCGACGTAATCGTAGCTCTACGATGTTCTTTTAAACCCCATTACAACCGTTCAACCATCCCCACAAACTACTGTTCCCATATATCCAATAAAAAATAAAAATGTTCTTTCCCCAAATTCCAAGTTTTACCCGGAATTTCCCGTAAAAATTTCTTCAGATTGACAATAAATGGGCAAAAGACTAAAAATCCCAAATTTTTCATCTGATTTAAACCAACATCCACACACGCCACTCATCCTGGACCTTCAAGCAAGCATTTTTTCCTGGTTCCAAAAGTACCCTGTTTACCCGGAATTACCAGGAATTTCCCTCAATTTAAAATGAATAAGCCTCTTTATATAGCACATTTCTCAACCGATTCAAGCCCTTCCGCCATACAACACACTCTGCTAATCCTGGAAAATCCAGCTATTATTTTACAAGTTCAAAAAAGTTCCAGAAATTCCAGTTTTCCAGAATCCTATTTTCACCGCTTACCGGAAAGTTTTCACAGTCCAGATTTTTCAACCGTTTTTTGACCATTCCGCCAATAAAACATTCCTTTTTGTTGGAAAAAACAAACGGTCCTCAGTTTTCCAGAAATTCCCAAATACCGATTTTCAATTCAAACTGTTACTACGTCAACATTTTTCAAACGATTCCCTAAATTCCAACACCATACCATTCATATCATTTAGTGCAATGGTCCTAGCGTCAAAATTTTCAAGAAGTTCTCCAGAAATTCCAAATTAAATCTGTTACTTCTTCAACATTTTTCAACCAATTCCAAAAATTCTAACACCAAACCATTCATATGATCTAAAACAAATGCTCTGGTATCAATATTTTCCAGAAATCCAGATTTTTCAGGAATTCTAAAATTTCCAGGATATTCCCATTAAAATTTTAGCGACGTGTTCATAGTTCTACGATATTCTTTTAAACCCCATTACAACCGTTCAACCATCCCCACACACTACTGTTCCCATATATCCAACACAAAATACAATTTTTCTTTCCCCAAATTCCAACTTTTACCCGGAATTTCCCGTAAAAATTTCTTCCGATTGACAATAAACGGGCAAAAGACTAAATCTTCCAGATTTTTCATCCGATTTAAACCGTTCCAACATCCACACACGCCACTCATCCTGGACCTTCAAGCCAGCATTTTTTCCTGGTTCCAAAACGACCCTGTTTACCCGGAATTACCAGGAATATCCCTCAATTTAAAATGAATAAACCTCTTTATATAGCACATTTCTCAACCGATTCAAGCCCTTCCGCCATCAACACACTCTGCTAATCCTGGAAAATCCAGCTATTATTTGACAAGTTCAAAAATGTTCCGGAAAATCCAGTTTTACAAAATCCTATTTTCACCGCTTACGGGAAAGTTTTCGCAGTCCAGATTTTTTAACCGTTTTTGACCATTCCGCCAATAAAACATTCCTTTTTGTTGGAAAAAACAACCGGTCCTCAGTTTTCCAGAAATTCCCAAATACAGATTTTCAATTCAAACTGTTACTACGTCAACATTTTTCAAACGATTCCCTAAATTCCAACACCATACCATTCATATCATTTAGTGCAATGGTCCTAGCGTCAAAATTTTCAAGAAGTTTTCCAGAAATTCCCAATTAAATCTGTTACTTCGTAAACATTTTTCAACCAATTCAAAAAATTCTAACACCAAACCATTCATATGATCTAAAACAAATGCTATGGTATCAATATTTTCCAGAAATCCAGATTTTTCAGAAATTCTAAAATTTCCAGGATATTCCCATTAAAATTTTAGCGACGTGTTCATAGTTTTACGATGTTCTTTTAAACCCCATTACAACCGTTCAACCATCCCCACATACTACTGTTCCCATATATCCAACACAAAATACAATTTTTCTTTCCCTAAATTCCAAGTTTTACCCGGAATTTCCCGTAAAATTTCTTCCGATTGACAATAAACGGGCAAAAGACTAAATCTCCCAGATTTTTCATCCGATTTAAACCGTTCCAACATCCACACACGCCACTCATCCTGGACCTTCAAGCCAGCATTTTTTCCTGGTTCCAAAACGACCCTGTTTACCCGGAATTACCAGGAATATCCCTCAATTTAAAATGAATAAACCTCTTTATATAGCACATTTCTCAACCGATTCAAGCCCTTCCGCCATCAACACACTCTGCTAATCCTGGAAAATCCAGCTATTATTTGACAAGTTCAAAAATGTTCCGGAAAATCCAGTTTTACAAAATCCTATTTTCACCGCTTACCGGAAAGTTTTCGCAGTCCAGATTTTTTAACCGTTTTTGACCATTCCGCCAATAAAACATTCCTTTTTGTTGGAAAAAACAACCGGTCCTCAGTTTTCCAGAAATTACCAAATATAGATTTTCAATTCAAACTGTTACTACGTCAACATTTTTCAAACGATTCCCTAAATTCCAACACCATACCATTCATATCATTTAGTGCAATGGTCCTAGCGTCAAAATTTTCAAGAAGTTTTCCAGAAATTCCCAATTAAATCTGTTACTTCGTCAACATTTTTGAACCAATTCCAAAAATTCTAACACCAAACCATTCATATGATCTAAAACAAATCCTATGGTATCAATATTTTCCAGAAATCCAGATTTTTCAGAAATTCTAAAATTTCCAGGATATTCCCATTAAAATTTTAGCGACGTGTTCATAGTTTTACGATGTTCTTTTAAACCCCATTACAACCGTTCAACCATCCCCACACACTACTGTTCCCATATATCCAGCACAAAATACAAATTTTCTTTCCCTAAATTCCAAGTTTTACCCGGAATTTCCCGTAAAATTTCTTCCGATTGACAATAAACGGGCAAAAGACTAAATCCCCCAGATTTTTCATCCGATTTAAACCGTTCCAACATCCACACACGCCACTCATCCTGGACCTTCAAGCCAGCATTTTTTCCTGGTTCCAAAACGACCCTGTTTACCCGGAATTACCAGGAATATCCCTCAATTTAAAATGAATAAACCTCTTTATATAGCACATTTCTCAACCGATTCAAGCCCTTCCGCCATCAACACACTCTGCTAATCCTGGAAAATCCAGCTATTATTTGACAAGTTCAAAAATGTTCCGGAAAATCCAGTTTTACAAAATCCTATTTTCACCGCTTACCGGAAAGTTTTCGCAGTCCAGATTTTTTAACCGTTTTTGACCATTCCGCCAATAAAACATTCCTTTTTGTTGGAAAAAACAACCGGTCCTCAGTTTTCCAGAAATTCCCAAATACATATTTTCAATTCAAACTGTTACTACGTCAACATTTTTCAAACGATTCCCTAAATTCCAACACCATACCTTTCATATCATTTAGGGCAATGGTCCTAGTGTCAAAATTTTCCAGAAGTTTTCCAGAAATTCCCAATTTTCAATTCAAACTGTTACTACGTCAACATTTTTCAACCAATCCCAAAAATTCTAACACCAAACCATTCATATAATCTAAGACAATTTCTCTGGTATCAATATTTTCCAAAAATCCAGATTTTTCAGAAATTCTCGAATTTCTAGGATATTCCCATTAAAATTTTAGCGACGTAATCATAGTTCTACGATGTTCTTTTAAACCCCATTACAACCGTTCAACCATCCCCACACACTACTGTTCCCATATATCCAACACAAAATACAATTTTTCTTTCCCCAAATTCCAACTTTTACCCGGAATTTCCCGTAAAAATTTCTTCCGATTGACAATAAACGGGCAAAAGACTAAATCTTCCAGATTTTTCATCCGATTTAAACCGTTCCAACATCCACACACGCCACTCATCCTGGACCTTCAAGCCAGCATTTTTTCCTGGTTCCAAAACGACCCTGTTTACCCGGAATTACCAGGAATATCCCTCAATTTAAAATGAATAAACCTCTTTATATAGCACATTTCTCAACCGATTCAAGCCCTTCCGCCATCAACACACTCTGCTAATCCTGGAAAATCCAGCTATTATTTGACAAGTTCAAAAATGTTCCGGAAAATCCAGTTTTACAAAATCCTATTTTCACCGCTTACCGGAAAGTTTTCGCAGTCCAGATTTTTTAACCGTTTTTGACCATTCCGCCAATAAAACATTCCTTTTTGTTGGAAAAAACAACCGGTCCTCAGTTTTCCAGAAATTCCCAAATACAGATTTTCAATTCAAACTGTTACTACGTCAACATTTTTCAAACGATTCCCTAAATTCCAACACCATACCATTCATATCATTTAGTGCAATGGTCCTAGCGTCAAAATTTTCAAGAAGTTTTCCAGAAATTCCCAATTAAATCTGTTACTTCGTCAACATTTTTCAACCAATTCAAAAAATTCTAACACCAAACCATTCATATGATCTAAAACAAATCCTATGGTATCAATATTTTCCAGAAATCCAGATTTTTCAGAAATTCTAAAATTTCCAGGATATTCCCATTAAAATTTTAGCGACGTGTTCATAGTTTTACGATGTTCTTTTAAACCCCATTACAACCGTTCAACCATCCCCACACACTACTGTTCCCATATATCCAGCACAAAATACAAATTTTCTTTCCCTAAATTCCAAGTTTTACCCGGAATTTCCCGTAAAATTTCTTCCGATTGACAATAAACGGGCAAAAGACTAAATCTCCCAGATTTTTCATCCGATTTAAACCGTTCCAACATCCACACACGCCACTCATCCTGGACCTTCAAGCCAGCATTTTTTCCTGGTTCCAAAACGACCCTGTTTACCCGGAATTACCAGGAATATCCCTCAATTTAAAATGAATAAACCTCTTTATATAGCACATTTCTCAACCGATTCAAGCCCTTCCGCCATCAACACACTCTGCTAATCCTGGAAAATCCAGCTATTATTTGACAAGTTCAAAAATGTTCCGGAAAATCCAGTTTTACAAAATCCTATTTTCACCGCTTACCGGAAAGTTTTCGCAGTCCAGATTTTTTAACCGTTTTTGACCATTCCGCCAATAAAACATTCCTTTTTGTTGGAAAAAACAACCGGTCCTCAGTTTTCCAGAAATTCCCAAATACAGATTTTCAATTCAAACTGTTACTACGTCAACATTTTTCAAACGATTCCCTAAATTCCAACACCATACCATTCATATCATTTAGTGCAATGGTCCTAGCGTCAAAATTTTCAAGAAGTTTTCCAGAAATTCCCAATTAAATCTGTTACTTCGTCAACATTTTTCAACCAATTCAAAAAATTCTAACACCAAACCATTCATATGATCTAAAACAAATCCTATGGTATCAATATTTTCCAGAAATCCAGATTTTTCAGAAATTCTAAAATTTCCAGGATATTCCCATTAAAATTTTAGCGACGTGTTCATAGTTTTACGATGTTCTTTTAAACCCCATTACAACCGTTCAACCATCCCCACACACTACTGTTCCCATATATCCAGCACAAAATACAAATTTTCTTTCCCTAAATTCCAAGTTTTACCCGGAATTTCCCGTAAAATTTCTTCCGATTGACAATAAACGGGCAAAAGACTAAATCTCCCAGATTTTTCATCCGATTTAAACCGTTCCAACATCCACACACGCCACTCATCCTGGACCTTCAAGCCAGCATTTTTTCCTGGTTCCAAAACGACCCTGTTTACCCGGAATTACCAGGAATATCCCTCAATTTAAAATGAATAAACCTCTTTATATAGCACATTTCTCAACCGATTCAAGCCCTTCCGCCATCAACACACTCTGCTAATCCTGGAAAATCCAGCTATTATTTGACAAGTTCAAAAATGTTCCGGAAAATCCAGTTTTACAAAATCCTATTTTCACCGCTTACCGGAAAGTTTTCGCAGTCCAGATTTTTTAACCGTTTTTGACCATTCTGCCAATAAAACATTCCTTTTTGTTGGAAAAAACAACCGGTCCTCAGTTTTCCAGAAATTCCCAAATACAGATTTTCAATTCAAACTGTTACTACGTCAACATTTTTCAAACGATTCCCTAAATTCCAACACCATACCTTTCATATCATTTAGGGCAATGGTCCTAGTGTCAAAATTTTCCAGAAGTTTTCCAGAAATTCCCAATTTTCAATTCAAACTGTTACTACGTCAACATTTTTCAACCAATCCCAAAAATTCTAACACCAAACCATTCATATAATCTAAGACAATTTCTCTGGTATCAATATTTTCCAAAAATCCAGATTTTTCAGAAATTCTCGAATTTCTAGGATATTCCCATTAAAATTTTAGCGACGTAATCATAGTTCTACGATGTTCTTTTAAACCCCATTACAACCGTTCAACCATCCCCACACACTACTGTTCCCATATATCCAGCACAAAATACAATTTTTCTTTCCCTAAATTCCAAGTTTTACCCGGAATTTCCCGTAAAAATTTCTTCCGATTGACAATAAATGGGCAAAAGACTAAAAATCCCACATTTTTCATCTGATTTAAACTGTTCAAACTTCCACACACGCCACTCATCCTGGACCTTCAAGCCAGCATTTTTTCCTGGTTCTAAAAGTACCCTGTTTACCCGGAATACCAGGAATATCCCTCAATTTAAAATGAACGGGCAATACATAAACCTCTCCATATCCCACATTTTTAAACCGATTGGAACCGTTCCAACATCCACACACGCCACTCATCCTGGACCTTCAAACAAGCATTTTTTTCCTGGTTCCAAAATGACCCTGTTTACCCGGAATTACCAGGAATATCCCTCAATTTAAAATGACTGGGCGATACATAAACCTCCCCATATCCCACATTTCTAACCCGATTCGAACCGTTTCAACATCCACACACGCCACTCATCCTGGACCTTCAAGCAATCATTTTTTCCTGGTTCCAAAAGTACCCTGTTTACCCGGAATTACCAGGGATATCCCTCAATTTAAAATGACTGAGCAATATATAAACCTCTCCATACCCCACATTTCTAAACCGATTTAAACCGTTCCAACATCCACACACACCAATCATCCTGGACCTTCAAGCCAGCTATTTTTCCTGGTTCCAAAAGTACCCTGTTTACCCGGAATTACCAGTAATATCCCTCAATTTAAAATGAATCTGCAATACATAAACCTCTCCATATCCCACATTTCTCAACCGATTCGAACCGTTCCAACATCCACACACGCCACTCATCCTGGACCTTCAAGCAAGCATTTTTTCCTGGTTCCAAAAGTACCCTGTTTACCCAGAATTACCAGGAATATCCCTCAATTTAAAATGAATGGGCAATACATAAACCTCTCTATATCGCACATTTCTCAACCGATTCGAACCGTTTCAACATCCACACACGCCACTCATCCTGGACCTTTAAGCAAGCCTTTTTTCCTGGTTCCAAAATGACCCTGTTTACCCGGAATTACCAGGAATTTCCCTCAATTTAAAAATGAATGGGCAATACATAAACCTCTCCATATCCCACATTTCTAAACCGATTCGAACCGTTCCAACATCCGCACACGCCACTCATCCTGGACCTTCAAGCTAGCATTTTTTTCCTGGTTCCAAAATGACCCTGTTTACCCGGAATTACCAGGAAATTCCCTCATCTGAAAATGAATGGGCAATATATAAACCTCCCCATATCCCACATTTCTCAAACGATTCGAACCGTTCCAACATCGACACACGCCACTCATCCTGTACCTTCCAACAATCATTTTTTCCTGGTTCCAAAAGTACCCTGTTTACCCGGTATTACCAGGAATATCCCTCAATTTAAAATGACTGAGCAATATATAAACCTCTCCATATCCCACATTTCTAAACCGATTTAAACCGTTCCAACATCCACACACACCAATCATCCTGGACCTTCAAGCCAGCTATTTTTCCTGGTTCCAAAAGTACCCTGTTTACCCGGAATTACCAGTAATATCCCTCAATTTAAAATGAACGGGCAATACATAAACCTCTCCATATCCCACATTTTTAAACCGATTGGAACCGTTCCAACATCCACACACGCCACTCATCCTGGACCTTCAAACAAGCATTTTTTTCCTGGTTCCAAAATGACCCTGTTTACCCGGAATTACCAGGAATATCCCTCAATTTAAAATGACTGGGCGATACATAAACCTCCCCATATCCCACATTTCTAACCCGATTCGAACCGTTTCAACATCCACACACGCCACTCATCCTGGACCTTTAAGCAAGCCTTTTTTCCTGGTTCCAAAAGTACCCTGTTTACCCGGAATTACCAGGAATATCCCTCAATTTAAAATGAATCGGCAATACGTAAACCTCTCCATATCCCACATTTCTAACCCGATTCGAACCGTTCAAACTTCCACACACGCCACTCATCCTGGACCTTTAGGCAAGCATTTTTTCCTGGTTCCAAAATGACCCTGTTTACCCGGAATTACCAGGAATTTCCCTCAATTTAAAAATGAATGGGCAATACATAAACCTCTCCATATCCCACATTTCTAAACCGATTCGAACCGTTCCAACATCCGCACACGCCACTCATCCTGGACCTTCAAGCTAGCATTTTTTTCCTGGTTCCAAAATGACCCTGTTTACCCGGAATTACCAGGAAATTCCCTCATCTGAAAATGAATGGGCAATATATAAACCTCCCCATATCCCACATTTCTCAAACGATTCGAACCGTTCCAACATCGACACACGCCACTCATCCTGGACCTTCAAGCAATCATTTTTTCCTGGTTCCAAAAGTACCCTGTTTACCCGGAATTACCAGGAATATCCCTCAATTTAAAATGACTGAGCAATATATAAACCTCTCCATATCCCACATTTCTAAACCGATTTAAACCGTTCCAACATCCACACACACCAATCATCCTGGACCTTCAAGCCAGCTATTTTTCCTGGTTCCAAAAGTACCCTGTTTACCCGGAATTACCAGTAATATCCCTCAATTTAAAATGAATCTGCAATACATAAACCTCTCCATATCCCACATTTCTCAACCGATTCGAACCGTTCCAACATCCACACACGCCACTCATCCTGGACCTTCAAGCAAGCATTTTTTCCTGGTTCCAAAAGTACCCTGTTTACCCAGAATTACCAGGAATATCCCTCAATTTAAAATGAATGGGCAATACATAAACCTCTCTATATCGCACATTTCTCAACCGATTCGAACCGTTCAAACATCCGCAGACTCCGCTAACCCTGGACTTTCTAGTATTTCAGTCTCGCTCAGGCGTCGATTTATTCGGCGACTTTCGCACGCAGTGGATCCACACGCAATTTTTGCGGGAATTGCAAATTCTAGTTTTGTATCCATTTTTCTTTATTTCATTTCACCATTTCTGCATGGGTTTTATTGTGAAAGTGACGCATCGAGTTGTGTCATGTTGTCTAATGGCGGCGACGGGGGGGGGGGGGTTTGGGGGGGGTCTTCCCATGATGCACCTGTCCTCATTGTCCACCTGGGAAATTTGCCACGAGGTATAATCACTCTCGTAAACAACCGTGACAAAAAATCCCTTCATTTGTTCATTGGCGCCTGTCGTCCTCACACAAAGCACACACACACACACACACACACAAACACACACACACACACACACACACACACACACACACACACACACACACTAGACAAAAGGGATGTGAGGGACAGTCAGTATGTCTCACACATGATTCATGTATTAGGAAAAAAAAGGAAATAGTAAACATTGCGAAAACAACTTTTCCGAATCCGAATTATATAAATACCGATTTCCTCTCAAGATCGATACCGATATTTTACAAACAAATAGTTTCACATTCGAAACGCAATTCTTATCCGTCCTGATTCTAAATGGATTCATTGTGTTTATATATACATATATATATTGGGCATGTAGGAGTCTGGGCTTCCCTGCTTAGGCTGCTCCCCCCGCGACCCGACCTCGGATAAGCGGAAGAAGAGGTATGGATGGATGGAAAAATAAAGAATGTAGGCTTTTGCAGCCCATCACTTCAATGTAAACATTCTCCACATCAGACCTTGTTTAATGTCCTTAATTTCCCTCTTACGCACATGATTATGTGTGCTATGGCTTTGAGTTTTTTTTGTACCATGGCCTCATTCTGGTCCCCCTCTCCGGGGGCCCAGGCTTAGACTGAATTATCCCATCTTCTTCTTCTTCTTCTCCCATCTACTTCTTCTTCTTCTTCTTCTTCTTCTTCTCCCATCTTCTTCTCCTTCTCCCATCTTCTTCTTCTTCTTCTTCTTCTCCCATCTTCTTCTTCTTCTTCTTTTTCTTTTTCTTCTTCTTCTTACTCTTTTTCTTTTTCTTCTTCATTATCATGTTCTTCTTCTTCTTCTTCTTCTCCATTATGTTTCCTTCATCTTCTTCTTCATTATTTTCATTTCCTTCTTCTTTTTCTTCTTCTTCTTCTTCTTCTTTTTGTCTTCTTCTTCTTATTCTTTTTCTTTTTCTTCTTCATTATCATTTTCTTCTTCTTCTTGATTTTCTTCATTATCTTCTTTTCTTCTTTTCCTTCTTCTTCTTGTTTTTCTTAATTATCTTATTTTCTTCTTCTTCTTCTTCTTCTTCTTCTCCTCCTCCTCCATTATGTTTTCCTTCATCTTCTTCTTCATTATTTTCATTACCTTCTTCTTCTTCTTCTTCTCCTTCTTCTCCCATCTTCTTCTTCTTCTTCTTTTTCTTATTATTCTTTTTCTTTTTCTTCTTCATTATCATTTTCCTCTTCTTTTTCTTCTTCTTCTCCATTATGTTTTCCTTCATCTTCTTCTTCATTGTTTTCATTACCTTCTTCTTATTATTCTTCTTCTTGTTTTTCTTCATTATCTTCTTTTCCTTCTTCTTCTTGTTTTTCTTAATTATCTTATTTTCTTCTTCTTCTATATTATATTTTCCTTCATCTTCTTCTTCATTATTTTCATTACCTTCTTCTTTTTCTTCTTCTTCTTCATCTTCTTATTCTTCTTCTTTTTCTTCATTATATAATTCTTCTTCTTCATCTTTTTCTTCAATATTTTCTTCTTATTCTTCTTCTTTTACTTTTTTGTCTTCATTATCTTCTTCTTCATCTTCTCTATGGTTATTACGGTGGTGTTGTTATCATCATGTTTATGGTTATTAGGGTGGTGTTGTTGAATGTGCTGACACACTCACACTGAAATCTCTTGAGCAATTTATATTTTTCCACATAACTCGGATGGATGAGAAAAAGTCAGGACTTTGCAGGTCTTGTGTTTTTCATGCCTGACTGATAGTTTTAGTAGTTTATCCGAGTTAACGGCTGAGCTTTCATTCTTTTAAATATTGGTTTGTGCTCCGGCCTTTTACGATTTCATTAAATGAAAAGTGCGTAACAAAGAAAATCCATGATTATTATTTATTATTTCTGGCAGGAGCATTGTGTCCGACTCTGTTCAGCGGTCCTCGAACGCAGCATCTTCTGATCTACTTGTGTTGAAACAGCTTGGGAGGTTTGCTGCTGTCATCATTGGCAGCGTTTATAGTTCCAATAAAGTCTGCTTTTACAGCCAGGAGTTCTGATTGGACGTCTTCCCGATCTATGCCCCGCCCCCTTGCCCACATGCAACTGTGATTGGATAACTCCTCCCAACACAACTTTTATTAGGATTGGATTTTGTCAACAGTTTAGTCTCGTTTTCCTTCGTCGACTAAATTGAAGAAGAAGAAGAAGAATATAAGGAAGAAAAAGATAATGAAGAATACGGAGAATAAGATGAAAAAGAAGAAAGAGAAGGAGAATAAAAGGAGAGAAGAAGAAGAAGATGTTGAAGAAGAAGAAGACAAAAAAAATAATGATGGAGAAAATAAAAAAGGAGAAGAAGAATAAAAAGAAAAAAAAGATGACAAGGAGATAATGAAAAATAAGTTTAAGAAGGAGAAAAAGAAGAAGGAAATGAAAACAACAAGAAGAAGATAATGAAGAAGAGAATAAAAGGAGAAGAAGAATAAAAATAAGAAAGAAAATAAAGAAGAAGAAGAAGAAGAAGATGACGAAGACAATGAAAAAGAAGAAGAAGAATAAAAAGAAGAAAGGGAACAAGAAGATAATGAAAAAAGAAGTTGAATAAGAAGAAAAAGAAGAAGAAAATGAAAAAAAGAAGAAGAAAATGAAGAAGAGAATAAAAAAGGAGAAGAATAATGAAAATAAGAGAGAAAACAAGAAGAAGAAGAAAAGGAAGAAGAAGAGGAATAAGGATAATAAAGAAAAAGAAAAAGAAGAACAACAACAAGAAAAATAAGAAGAAGAAAAATAAGAAGAAAGAGAATAAGAGTAAGAGTAAGAAGAAGAAGAAGAAAAAGAATAATAAGAAGAAATAAGTTAATTAAGGAGAAGAAAAATAAGAAAGAGAAGAAGATGAATAAGAAGAAGAAGAAGAAGAAGAAAAAATAATGATGAAGAGAAAGAAAAGGCAGAAATAGAATTAAGAAAGCAAACAAAAAGATAATGAAAAAGAAGTTGAAGAAGAAGAAGAAAATGAAAAATGAAAAAAAAAATAATGAAGAAGAAAATGAAAAAGGCAAAGAAAAATAAGAAAGAGAACAAGAAGAAGAAGAAGAAGATGAAGAATAGGAAAAATAGAGATGATAATAAAGATAAATTAGGAGAAGAAGAAGAAGAAGAAAAAAAAGCAAAAGTTAATGCAGAAAAAACAGAAGAAAATGAAGAAGAAGAAGAAGAAGAAGAAGAAGGAAAATATTGTGAATATAGTTTCTTCATCATTGTGTTTACTGACATGCAACTGTCATCCCTTCATCTTCTGTGTGTGTGTGTGTGTGCGTGCGTGCGTGCGTGCGTGCATGCGTGTGTGTGTGTGTGTGTGTGTGTGTGTGTGTGTGTGTGTGTGTGTGTGTGTGTGTGTGTGCGTGTGTGTGTGTGTGTGGAAGAAGTAATCCATGATGTAGTAAATAAGTGTTTGCTCCCCCAGCAGAGAGCATGTCTAAACTCTTCTTCACTCTAATCTCTTAATAAGCTTACACCAGTGAGAGCGTGCACGTACATGCACGTCAGCAGGAGAGTGGGAGCGTGCACGTACATGCACGCCATCATGAGAGTGAGAGCGTGCACGTACATGCACATCATCATGAGAGTGAGAGCGTGCACGTACATCATTATAAGAGTGAGAGCGTGGACGTACATGCACATCATTCTAAGAGTGAGAGCGTGCACGTACATGCACATCATTCTAAGCGTGAGAGCGTGCACGTACATGCACATCATTCTAAGAGTGAGAGCATGCACGTACATGCACATCATCATGAGAGTGAGAGCGTGCACGTACATGCACGTCATTTTAAGAGTGAGAGCGTGCACGTGCATGCACATCATCATGAGAGTAGGAGCGTGCACGTACATGCATATCATTCTAAGAGTGAGAGCGTGCACGTACATGCACATCATTATTAGAGTGAGAGCGTGCACGTACATCATTACAAGAGTGTGAGCGTGCACGTACATGCACATCATTTTAAGAGTGAGAGCGTGCACGTACATCATTATAAGAGTGTGAGCGTGCACGTACATGCACATCATTTTAAGAGTGAGAGCGTGCATGTACATGCACATCATCATGAGAGTGAGAGCGTGCACGTACATGCACATCATCATGAGAGTGAGAGCGTGCACGTACATCATTATAAGAGTGAGAGCGTGGACGTACATGCACATCATTCTAAGAGTGAGAGCGTGCACGTACATGCACATCATTCTAAGCGTGAGAGCGTGCACGTACATGCACATCATTCTAAGAGTGAGAGCTTGCACGTACATGCACGTCATTTTAAGAGTGAGAGCGTGCATGTGCATGCACATCATCATGACAATAGGAGCGTGCACGTACATGCATATCATTCTAAGAGTGAGAGCGTGCACGTACATGCACATCATTATTAGAGTGAGAGCGTGCACGTAGATCATTATAAGAGTGTGAGCGTGCACGTACATGCACATCATTTTAAGAGTGAGAGTGTGCACGTACATCATTATAAGAGGGTGAGCGTGCACGTACATGCACATCATTTTAAGAGTGAGAGTGTGCACGTACATCATTATAAGAGTGTGAGCGTGCACGTACATGCACATCATTTTAAGAGTGAGAGCGTGCATGTACATGCACATCATTCTACGAGTGAGAGCGTGCACGTACATGCACATCATTTTAAAAGTGAAAGCGTGCACGCACATCATCATGAGAGTAGGAGCGTGCACGTACATGCACATCATTTTAAAAGTGAAAGCGTGCACATACATGCACATCATTATAAGAGTGAGAGCGTGCACGTACATGCACATCATTATAAGAGCGAGAGCGTGCACGTACATTCACATCATTTTAAGAATGAGAGTGTGCACGTACATCGTCATAAGAGTGAGAGCGTGCACGTACATGCACATCATTTTAAAAGTGAAAGCGTGCACATACATGCACATCATTATAAGAGTGAGAGCGTGCACGTACATGCACATCATTATAAGAGCGAGAGCGTGCACGTACATTCACATCATTTTAAGAATGAGAGTGTGCACGTACATCGTCATAAGAGTGAGAGCGTGTACGTACATGCACATCATTATAAGAGTGAGAGCGTGCACTTACATCATTATAAGAGTGTGAGCGTGCACGTACATGCACATCATTTTAAAAGTGAAAGCGTGCACGTACATGCACAGCATTCTAAGAGTGAGAGCGTGCACGTACATGCACACGTATTCCTCACATGGGGGCGGGTCCCCGAAGACACGCCCCCTCAGCCCCGCCCACCACACACTGACCAAACAGCCACATGCCGTGTGAGCATGTGCAGACAGTGGAAGAAGCCCCGCCCACTGCGCCTCATGCATGAAATATCACATGTTTCTGTCAATACCGGCCTTGATGAAAACGGCAAAACAAACAAGGTTTCTTTTTGTCCCTCGTGAAATGATCTTTAACGTGATGTTTCAGCCCACTTTTTCTTTTTTTCTTCTTCTTCTCCTTCTTCTCCTCCCAGCGTCCCCTGAGGACCACACGGGAAGAAGCGTTGAATATTGATGGCGTCGTTACTCAAGGACACGTGGACACGCATCCTGGAATTGCTCTGCTATTTCGCCGCCACCTGATAGACCGCCAAAATGCCGCCGGAGATGCGGAGAATGACGTTCGGAGTTTTTCACATTATAACCTTTTTTTTTTTTTACATACATTATGTATTTACACATACTATTTATATTAACGCTACACATACATACTCAATATATACTAACTGTATATATATATATATATATATATATATATATATATATATATATATATGTATAACTATACACAAACCCCGTTTCCATATGAGTTGGGAAATTGCGTTAGATGTAAATATAAACAGAATAGAATGATTTGCAAATCATTTTCAACCCAAAGTAGTTGGGAAAGGGCATGTTCACCACTGTGTTACATCACCTTTTCTATCAACAACACCCAATAAACGTTTGGGAACTGAGGAAAACTAATTGTTGAAGCTTTGAAAGTCGAATTCTTTCCCGTTCTTGTTTTATGTAGAGCTTCAGTCCTTCAACAGTCTCCGCTGTCCTATTTTATGCTTCACACATTTCCCATGGGAGACATGTCCGGACTGCAGGCGGGCCAGGAAAGTACCCGCACTCTTTTTTTGTAACTGTTATAACACTTGTCTTGCTGAAATAAGCAGGGGCGTCCATGATGACTACATATGTTGCTCCAAAACCTGTATGGACCTTTCAGCATTAATGGTGCCTTCGGAGATGTGTAAGTTACCCATGCCTTTGGGCACTAATGCACCCCCATACCATCACACATGCTGGCTTTTACACTTTTCGCCTATAACAATCCGGATGGTTATTTTCCTATTTTCCTCACGTCCACAGTTCTAAATATAATTTGAAATGTGGACTCGTCAGACCACAGAACACTTTTCCACTTTGCATCAGTCCATCTTAGATGAGCTCGGGCCCAGCGAAGCCGGCGGCGTTCCTGGGTGTTGTTGATAAATGGGTTTTGGCTTTGCATAGTAGAGTTTTAACTCACACTTACAGATGTAGCGACCGACTGTAGTAACTGACAGTGGTTTTATGAAGTGTTCCTGAGCCCATGTGGTGATATCCTTTACACACTGATGTCTGTTTTTGATGCAGTACCGCCTGAGGGATCAAAGTTCCGTAATTTCATCGCTTAGATGCGGTGATTTCTCCAGATTCTCTGAAGCTTTTGATGATTTTACGGACCATAGATGGTAAAATTCCTTGCAATAGCTCGTTGAAAAATGTTGTTGTTAAACGTTTTGACAATTTGCTTACAAAGGGGTGTACCTCACCCCATCCTTGTTTGTGAATGACTTAGCATTTCCTGGAAGCTGCTTTTATACCGAATCATGGCACCCACCTGTTCCCAATTAGCCTGCACACCTGTGGGATGTTCCAAATAAGTGTTTGATGAGCATTCCTCAACTTTTTTCAGTATTTATTGCCACCTTTCCCAACTTCTTTGCCACGTGTTTCTGGCATCAAATTCTAATGTTTTTAATGATTATTTGCAAGAAAAACATAAACGTTTATGAGTTTGAACATCAAATATGTTGTCTTTGTAGCATATTCAACTGAATATGGCTTGAAAAGGATTTGCAAATCATTGTATTCTGTTTATATTTACATCAAACACAATTTCCCAACTGATACGGAAACAGGGTTTTTGTATTTGCTTCCTGTTTGAGTACAAAGGTTCTGTGTGCCCTGCCAGGAAGGACCACACACTCCCTCTGTGCATTCTTCATCTTCCTCCTCACTTCCAAGAAGAAGAAGACCGCGAGACGACATGTCCTGCTTTGAAACTCAAAACCTCCTGGGATCTCTTCCGGAATGTTCCTGCCAGCGTGCCGCATCCCCGAAGGCGGAGATGAGGGGAGCTGGGAGTGACGGCGACAGACAAGAAAAAAGGTAGCGAGAAGCGAGGTTAGTCGTCACGCGTGTGCCAAGTTGTAACCGCCAGGACGCCGTCTTTCGTCACATCGCACTTCCTGAGGACCACTTCCTGTTCCTGGCAATAGAAACAGGAAGTAGCCAGATTTCGCCAAGAAGGCGAATGTTTGAAATTGGCCAAAGGAATCAAACATCGCTATATTTTGATGCCTTTGTTGCGCACGATGTCGTGTTTGGTCGCAGACTAAACAGCATGGGAACAATCACTCAAGCAGCGGGGCGGCATAGCTCGGTTGGTAATTCGGCCGTGCCAGCAACTTGAGGGTTGCAGGTTCGATTCCCGCTTCCGCCATCCTTGTCACTGCCGTTGTGTCCTTGGGCAAGACACTTTACCTTAAATATCTTTAATTATTAATAATAATTAAGGTACGGAGAGCTATATTATATATGATATGGTATGATTTGGTATAGTAAGGTATGCTTTGGCACCTGGCCACACCTGGTGTCAATCAGCCCACTCCTACACACACATCAGGACTGGCAAAAATTGCCATCTAATCAAAAAAATCCAAACCCAAAACTCAAAATTGCGCTCTAGGGCCCCCTAGGAAAAAAACACAAACAAAACTGCTTGTAACTTCTGTTAGGAATACCGTAGAGACATGAAACAAAAACATCTATGTAGGTCTGACTTAGACCTACATTTCATTCTATAACACTCCTCAGCAAAAATCAACAAGAAGTTGGCAAACACCCTTTCAAAACAAAAGTTTCCTAAAAAATTCTAATTTTTGCCTATTTGAGCTGTAATTTGACCCCTTTAAAATGCTTCAAAATTCACCAAACTGAACACGGATCAGGAATGGCAAAAATGGGAGTCCTTTGCCATGGGCCAAGGACCCTATTGAAACTGCTGTTTTATTATTATTCCGCACCTACTTTGGCACGTGTTACATCACAAAATGCGATGTAACCCAGTGGCGAACATGCCCTTTCCCATCTACTTTGGCACCGTGTTACATCACAAAATGCGATGTAACACAGTGGCGAACATGCCCTTTCCCATCTACTTTGGCACCTGTTACATCACAAAATGTGATGTAACACAGTGGCGAACATGCCCTTTCCCATCTACTTTGGCACGTGTTACATCACAAAATGTTCTAGCGCAATTTTTGATCAAAACACAGCAAAAACTGCTTCGAGGAAGAAAACACAGACAAAACTGCTTGTAACTTCCGGTGGGAATGCCGGAAAGACATGAAACAAAAACTTGTATATAGGTCTCTCTTAGACCTACATTTTAATTATTGACATCATTCAGCAAAAATCAACAAGAAGTTAAAAATTACCCCTTCAAAATAAAAGTTTTGTAAACACCCGTCACCTATTTTCAAAAAGTTATCCCCTCCGAGCGCGTTTGTTGTTTCGGCTTCAAACTCGCACAGCAGAGGGATTGAACCCTTCTGATTAAAAGCATAGAACAGAGTTTTGATTACTGCTCCGGTTTTCATTTAACGCACCTTCAAAGAACCCCTGCGCAAAGTTACCTAAAAAATGTCATTTTTGCCTCTTTGAGCTGTAATTTGACACATTTAAAATGCTTCAAAGTGCAAGTTAAAGCTCTACTATGCCAAGCGAAAGCCATTTATCAACAACATCCAGAAACGCCGATCTGTAATTTAACCCCCTTACCATGCTTCAAAACTCACCAAATTTGACACACACATCAGGGCTGGAGAAAATTGCCATCTAATAAAAAAACAAACCCCAAATGTCTAATTTGCGCTCTAGCGCCCCCTAGGAAAAAAACACAGACAAAACTGCTTGTAACTTCCGGTGGGAATGCCGGAAAGACATGAAACAAAAACTTGTATATAGGTCTCTCTTAGACCTACATTTTAATTATTGACATCATTCAGCAAAAATCAACAAGAAGTTAAAAATTACCCCTTCAAAATAAAAGTTTTGTAAACACCCGTCACCTATTTTCAAAAAGTTATCCCCTCCGAGCGCGTTTGTTGTTTCGGCTTCAAACTCGCACAGCAGAGGGATTGAACCCTTCTGATTAAAAGCATAGAACAGAGTTTTGATTACTGCTCCGGTTTTCATTTAACGCACCTTCAAAGAACCCCTGCGCAAAGTTACCTAAAAAATGTCATTTTTGCCTCTTTGAGCTGTAATTTGACACATTTAAAATGCTTCAAAGTGCAAGTTAAAGCTCTACTATGCCAAGCGAAAGCCATTTATCAACAACATCCAGAAACGCCGATCTGTAATTTAACCCCCTTACCATGCTTCAAAACTCACCAAATTTGACACACACATCAGGGCTGGAGAAAATTGCCATCTAATAAAAAAACAAACCCCAAATGTCTAATTTGCGCTCTAGCGCCCCCTAGGAAAAAAACACAGACAAAACTGCTTGTAACTTCCGGTGGGAATGCCGGAAAGACATGAAACAAAAACTTGTCTATAGGTCTCTCTTAGACCTACATTTTAATTATTGACATCCTTCAGCAAAAATCAACAGGAAGTTAAAAATTACCCCTTCAAAATAAAAGTTTTGTAAACACCCGTCACCTTTTTTCAAAAGTTATCCCCTCTGAGCGCGTTTGTCGTTTCGGCTTCAAACTCGCACAGGATAGGGATTGAACCCTTCTGATTAAAAGTATAGAACAGTTTTGATTACTGCTCCGGTTTTGATTTTACGCGCCTTCAAAGAACCCCTGCGCAAAGTTACCTAAAAAATGTCATTTTTGCCTCTTTGAGCTGTAATTTGACCCATTTAAAATGCTTCAAAGTGCAAGTTAAAGCTCTACTATGCCAAGCGAAAGCCATTTATCAACAACATCCAGAAACGCCGATCTGTAATTTGACCCTCTTAACATGCTTCAAAACTCACCAAATTTTACACACACATCAGGGCTGGCAAAAATTGCCATCTAATAAAAAACCAAACCCTAAAAATCTAAATTGCGCTCTAGCGCCCTCTAGGAAAAAACCTGGACAAAACTGCTTGTAACTTCTCTTAGGAATTTCGTAGAGACATGAAACAAAAACCTCTATGTAGGTCTGCCTTAGACCAGGGCTTGAGTAGCGGCGGCAGCAGCCAAAGGCGGACCCGACCAACGCCGCTTGCAGCTGTAATTCATTTTTTTTTTTAAAGAAAGAAACAGCCTGAATGGCAGTTATTAAAGTAAACATTGCATTATTTTCTTGTTACATTTCACCTGTTTGTTCTTTTACACCACTTTTTATGTTTTTAAAATTTTTCCATAGTTTTTTTAAAATAAAAAAAATGACCCGCGGGCCGCACTTTGGACGCCACCGTCGCCCGTTTGGCTTCAACTCCGCCGCCCTTTTTTGTCCAGCTTCCGGCAGGGTGGGAGGGGGCGTGGCTGTGACGTTGGGGGCGGGGCCTGGCCGTGTTTAGGGAGCTTGACATGTTCGTGTTTCACCCGCCGGCCTCACAAATTATTCATGCGGGCGTGGAGACGATGCGGGAGCAACAGTCCGCCTGCGGGGACGGCCAAACAACAGTGTGTGTGAGTGTGTGTGTGTGTGTGTGTGTGTGTGTGTTTGTGTGTGTGTGTGTGTGTGTGTTGTAATTCCCTCTCCAAATCAAAGTCCCTGACAGCTGCCTTAATGTCGGCTGCCTCTCAGGTGATGAAGGGCCGGCCGCTCATCGCCACGGATACCTCCGTCGCCACACCAACTCACCCCCCTCCTCCCTTCACCCCCCTCCCCCAAGCCCCTGTCTTCTTGTTGAGGGTGAAGCAATCACTCCATCCACTCACCTCCACCCCTGACACCTGCATGTGTAATTAGACTTACTCCCCCCCGCCTGACATCATTGAAGAAGAAGAAGAAGACACAGCCCGCCATATTTCACTTGTTGTTAGATTGCTCCTCCCCAGTGGTTCCGTCTGGTATGGCATTCTATGCTATGCTATGCTAGGGTACGGTATGGTATGGTATGCTACAATATGGTACAGCCCAGTATGGTATGGTATGAATGGTAAGGTACGGAAAGCTATATAATATATGATATGGTATAGTATGGTAAGCTTTGGCACCTGACCACACCTGGTGTCAATCAGCCCACTCCTACACACACATCAGGACTGGCAAAAATTGCCATCTACACACAAAAAAACAAACCCCAAAACTCAAAATTGCACTCTAGCGCCCCCTAGGAAAAAAACACAGACAAAACTGCTTGTAACTTCTGTTAGGAATGTCGTAGCGACATGAAACAAAAGCCTCTATGTAGGTCTGACTTAGACCTACATTTCATTATGTAACACTCCTCAGCAAAAATCAACAAGAAGTTGGCAAACACCCCTTCAAAACAAACGTTTCCTAAAAAAAAATAATTGTTGCCTATTTGAGCTGTAATTTGACCCCTTTAAAATGCTTCAAAACTCACCAAACTGAACACAGATCCGGACTGGCAAAAATTGCGATCTAATAAAAAAAAAAAAAAACAATATTTAAATTGAGCTCTAGCGCCCCCTAGGAATACGACACAGACAAAACTGCTTTTGGGAAGGAAACACAGACAACACTGCTTGTAACTTCGGAATGTTGTAGAGACATGAAACAAAAAATCTCTATGTAGGTCTCACTTAGACCTACATTTCATAGATTGACAACCCCCAACAAAAATCAACAGGAAGTTTGCAATCACCCAATCAAAACAAAAGTTTTGTAAAAAACGGTCACCTTTCTTCAAACATTATCTCCTCTGAGTGTGTTTGTTGTTTTGGCTTCAAACTCGCACAGGAGAGAAATTGAACCCTTTTGGTTAAAAGTATAGAACAGAGTTTTGATAAGTTCTCAGGTTTTGATTTTACGCGCCTTCAAAGAACCCGTGTGCAAAGTCTCCTAAAAAATGTCATTTTTGCCTCTTTGAGCTGTTATTTGACCCTCTTAAAATGCTTCAAAACTCACCAAACTTGGCACACACATCAGGTCTGGCAGAATTTTACGCTCTCATGAAAAAAAAAAAACGCCAAAACTCCAAAATGCGCTCTAGCGCAATTTTTGAATGAAACACAGAAAAAACTGCTCCTAAGAAGAAAACTAAGACAAAACTGCTTGTAACTTTCCGTAGGAATGTCGGACAGACATGAAACAAAAACCTCAATGTAGGTCTCACTTAGACCTACATTTCATAGATTGACAACCCCCAACAAAAATCAACAGGAAGTTTGCAATCACCCAATCAAAACAAAAGTTTTGTAAAAACCGGTCACCTTTCTTCAAACATTATCTCCTCTGAGTGCGTTTGTTGTTTTGGCTTCAAACTCGCACAGGAGAGAGATTGAACCCTTTTGATTAAAAGCGTAGAACAGAGTTTTGATAAGTTCTCAGGTTTTGATTTTAAGCGCCTTCAAAGAACCCCTGTGCAAAGTTTCCTAAAAAAATGTCATTTTTGCCTCTTTGAGCTATAATTTGACCCCCTTAAAATGCTTCAAAACTCACCAAACTTGGCACACACATCAGGACTGGCAGAAATTTATGCTCTCATGAAAAAAAAAAAAAAAAAAAAAACTCAAAAATGCGCTCTAGCGCACTTTTTGAATAAAACACAGAAAAAAACTGCTCCTAAGAAGAAGAAAACTAAGACAAAACTGCTTGTAACTTTCCGTAGGAATGTCAGAAAGACATGAAACACAAACTTCTATGAAGGTCTCACTTAGACCTACATTTTAATAATTGACATCCTTCAGCAAAAATCAACAGGAAGTTAAAAATTACCCCTTCAAAATAAAAGTTTTGTAAACACCCGTCACCTTTTTTCAAACGTTATCTCCTCTGAGCCCGTTTGTCGTTTCGGCTTCAAACTCGCACAGGAGAGACTTTGAACTCTTCAGATTAAAAGTTATTGAAAGAGTTTTGATAAGTTCTCCGGTTTGGATTTTACGCGCCTTCAAAAAACCCCTGCGCAAATTTTCCTGAAAAATGCCATTTTTGCCTCTTTGAGCTGTAATTTGACCCCCTTAAAATGCTTCAAAGTGCAAGGTAAAGCTCTACTATGCAAAGCGAAAGCCATTGATCAACAACATCCAGAAACGCCAATCTGTAATTTGACCCTCTTATCATGCTTAAAAACTCACCAAATTTTACACACACACCAGGACTGGCGAAAATTGCCATCTATTAAAAAAACAAACCCTAAAAATTTAAATTGCGCTCTAGCGCCCCCTAGGAAGAAACAAAAAACGGACTGCTTGTAACTTCCGTTAGGAATGTCGTAGAGACATGAAACAAAAACCTCTATGTGGGTGTGACTTAGACTCCCCATTGGAAACTTCTATACCTAAAATCAACAGGAAGTTGGCAAAAACCCCTTCAAAGCAACATTTTCGCAAAAAATGCAATTTTTGTCTCTTTGAGCTATAGTTTGACCCCCTTAAAATGCTTCAAAACTCACCAAACTTGGCACACACATCAGGACTGGTAAACTTTACACTCTCATGAAAAAAAAAAAACGCAAAAATCAAAAATGCGCTCCAACGTATTTTTGAATAAAAACAGAAAAAACTGCTCCTAAGAAGAAAACTAAGACAAAACTGCTTGTAACTTTCCGTAGGAATCTTGGAAAGACATGAAACAAAAACTTCTATGTAGGTCTCACTTAGACCTACATTTTAATAATTGACATCCTTCAGCAAAAATCAACAGAAAGTTAAAAATTATCCCTTCAAAATAAAAATGTTGTAAACACCCGTCACCTTTTTTCAAACGTTATCTCCTCTGAGCCCGTTTGTCGTTTCGGCTTCAAACTCGCACAGGAGAGACTTTGAACCCTTGTGATTAAAATGTATTGAAAGAGTTTTGATAAGTTCTCCAGTTTGGATTTTACGCGCCTTCAAAAAACCCCTGCGCAAATGTTCCTGAAAAATGCCATTTTTGCCTCTTTGAGCTGTAATTTGACCCCTTTAAAATGCTTCAAAGTGCAAGTTAAAGCTCTACTATGCAAAGCGAAAGCCATTTATCAACAACATCCAGAAACGCCAATCTATAATTTGACCCTCTTAACATGCTTAAAAACTCACCAAATTTTACACACACATCAGGACAGGCAAAAATTGCCATCTAATAAAAAACCAAACCCTAAAAATTTAAATTGCGCTCTAGCGCCCCCTAGGAAAAAACCCAAACAAAACTGCTTGTAACTTCTGTTAGGAATGCCGTAGAGACATGAAACAAAGACCTCTATGTAGGTCTGACTTAGACCAGGGCTTGAGTAGCGGCGGCAGCAGCCAAAGGCGGACCCGACCAACGCTGCTTGCAGCTTTAATTCCATTTGTCTCTGTTGCAATTCTGAAGCCCGACTCGGGCGGCCATGTTGGAGGACAGATAGATCAAGGTAGCAGTTGCCATGGCAACCTGACAGCTCTTCAACGTCCGGCGGGATGAGGGAAAAGCTTTGGTTTGAGCGCCCGGCGGTATTTACTCAGCGCTCGGAGTCGAGAAATATAAAAAAAAAAAAAAAAAGTGCAAGTGCGCCTTTTAGCGAGGGGAGTCTTTGTGATGAACCGGGCGGGTTAATCCCGGCTTTTGTCCGCCGCCCAGCAGGTTTCAGAGGTCGGACACGCCGAGGTCTTCGGGAGAAAAGCGGCGAGGTGGCGATTATCTGCGGTGACCCCAAAAAGCAAACAATTTATGTCGGTAAAAAAAGCTTCTGTTTCTTCACCTTTGACACTCACTTTTAGAACGTTATTGATTTCTTCACCCTCGTAATAAATGGATGACAATATTTACTGTCGTACACACCTCATTAAAGGCCTACTGAAAGGAGATTTTCTTATTCAAACGGGGAGAGCAGCTCCATTCTATGTGTCATACTTCATCATTTCGCCATATTTTTGCTGAAAGGATTTAGTAGAGAACATCGACGATAAAGTTCGCACATTTTGGTCGCTAATAAAAAAGCCTTGCCTGTACCGGAAGTAGCAGACGATGTGCGCGTGACATCACGGGTTCTGGAGCTCCTCACATCTGAACATTGTTTACAATTATGGCCACCAGCAGCCAGAGCGATACGGGCAGAGAAAGCCACGATTTCCCCATTAATTTGAGCGAAAATTAAAGATTTGTGGATGAGGAAAGTTAGAGTGAAGAACTAAACAATAAAGGTGAGTGCAGTGGGAACGATTGAGATGTTATTAGACACATTTACTAGGATAATTCTGGAAAATCCCTTATCTGAGTATTGTGTTACTAGTGTTTTAGTGAGATTGTAAAGTCATACCTGAAAGTCAGAGGGGTGTGGTGACCGCCAGTGTCTCTGTTTGAAGATATTTTTGCTGAAAGGATTTAGTAGAGAACATCGACGATAAAGTTCGCACATTTTGGTCGCTAATAAAAAAAGCCTCGCCTGTACCGGAAGTAGCAGACGGTGTGCGCGTGACGTCACGGGTTGTGGAGCTCCTCACATCTGAACATTGTTTACAATCATGGCCACCAGCAGCCAGAGCGATACGGGCAGAGAAAGCGACAATTTCCCCATTAATTTGAGCGAAAATGAAATATTCGTGGATGAGGAAAGTTAGAGTGAAGAACTAAACAATAA